>NW_026727269.1:0-57224 GCF_029784015.1 Lycium ferocissimum | reverse complement strand
GGAAGTGGGAGGTAATTAATATGGACTTTATTACAGGCTTTCCCCTTACTCAGTGGAAGTGTGATTCGATATGGGTCATAGTTGATAGGCTCACAAAGTCAGCTCATTTCTGCCTGTCATAACTACGTGTGCAGCCGAGGATTATGCAAAGCTTTATCTTAAGGAGACTGTACGACTTCATGGTGTTCCTTCAGCCATTATTTCAGATAGGGGAGCACAGTTCACAGCCAAATTCTGGAAGTCTTTTCAGCAAGGATTGGGGACTCAGGTGAGTCTTAGTACTGTGTTTCACCCCCAGATAGATGGACAAGTAGAGCGTACTATACAAACCCTTGGGATATGCTTAAAGCTTGTGTACTTGACTTTTAAGGCAGTTGGGATGATCATTTGCCTCTTATCGAGTTTGCATATAACAATAGTTACCATTCTAATATTCAGATGGCTCCATATGAGGCCTTATATGGGCGGAGATGCAAATCGCCCATAGGGTGGTTCTGTCACGACCCGAGCTACGGGCCGCGACGGGTATCCGGGGCTAACCACCGAACACAACTCACTTACCTGCTTATTTGCTATTATTCATACTATATGCTCATAATCATGTAAAATTGGAATTTTTCGAAATACATTTGCTTTTATAAACATAAGCCCTTCGGCTATCCAAAATAATATATACATGCATATACATAAAAGCCATGGGACCAGACTACCCACATCGCGTATCTACGAGCCTCTATTGGAATACTAGACATACGGACCGGACAGACCCCGTCATGCCCAAAAACATGAATATATATATATATATATACCAAAAGAGAAATCAGGCACTTCTCCGGAATATGGAGTGCTCTCAAATCAACCTGCTAGCTCCTACGAGTCCGGGCCACCTCCCTCGTCTACACTCGTGGGCATGAACACGAGCGTCCGAAAAGGACGTCGGTACGAATATTGACCGAGTATGTGAAGCATAAACAATAATGAAGCATCAATAAGGCGAGGAGGCATAAAACAAGGAGCAATCAGAATCGATCGAATCATAAGGATAATCATGCATGCCGACTTACTTTCGTACTCATCATCATATCATATATACATAATCGTAATAACCGCCCGGCCATATAGGTGCGGTGTAATAATCAATATCATTAGCATCATCAATAGCTGCGTCCGGGCATCCCGCGTCCGGGATATTATCTCATGCCGCCCACTAGTGGTGTCTGCCCATGTCATTTGGCCATGGTGTGTATAGCTGCCCGCCTTGGCAGTGACTGCCCGGCCATATAGGCGCGGTGTGATATCATCATATGTTCATTACATCATGCTTATCATAACATGCTTATCATAGTATGCTTATCATAACTCATCATGGTATGCTTGACATCATATACGTATTACAATACATGCATAGGGACTCTTAGCTATTCATACTTTATCGGGGTGACGTAAGGTCGTGGACCCCCGATGTCATTATGGAACATTCATCCGTATTCTGCCTCACCTTGAAGGAACAAGCATAAGGTGAGTGGGCATAATGATCAATGCCATTTGATTACATATATATCTAGCATCATTAGCTTCTTAGGAGCATCATATCATAGGCTATAGCATTTCTAGACTTTAGCTTACTATCATAATCATCGTATTCATCTCGTATGTCTTATCTCGTATAGCTATTCATGAATGAGGATCTTTACTTTCTTAGAGATAGGAACATTCATAGTGAAGAAGGAAATTCATGCCATAGGACTCATGCCTTGGAGGAAAAGACTAGCCTCACATACCTTTGCCGTTTAACTACTCTATTGCTGGCTCGTCCTCCTTCAATGCTTGCGTCTTTACCTTCAAGAGGGTTCGTATCGTCATTAGCTAATCAATTACAAGAACGCACTTCTTAAGGCTAAAGAAAATCGGACAGCGTTTCCTTTGTTTAAACTACTTTCCGCCATATTCCATATCAACTCCCAACATTCATAATAATCATCACAATATCGTTAACAACAATCGTCATTCATTCATCTTATTTGCATTTCATAATCTCACTTCAATTTCCCATAATCATGACTAAAAATCCATCGTCATATTCTTTCGTATCCAATGCTCATTTCATGTTCTATAGGTCATTTACAACATATTTATATTATCAACATATTCATTTCCATGATTCAATCCACTACTAATCACTAATGACATTATTCATCCATTTAATGACCCATTTGTTGTACTCTTCTACAATCCATGAATCTTAACTCAATAATACTTCAAATAGCATGTAAAGTTCATGAAACTTACCTTGGATGATGGTTTAACAAGTCTTAAGTTGAAATACTTCAATTAGCCAAAACCCTAGTTCCGCATCTTCTTTGGAATTTCTTGGCTTAGATGGTCCCTTGATGTGTTCTTGCACTTAATTTCACCAATTGGTGGTGTTGATCTTGATGTTTCCTTTGATTTTTGTTGAATTCTTGTGGAGGAAATATTGGGAGTTTTCTAGAAGTCTCTTGAGGTGTCTTGAAGAAGAATGAAATGAAATGAGCTTAAGTCCCTTTTAAAAAAATCCCAAAATCGATCTTTAATGAATTATTGTCGGGATGAACAGTGGTCGTAAAGCACCATATACGGACCGTATTCTGGTTTACGGTCCGTCCTCCATGCACGTATTTAAGCTTAAGAAAAACAGAAAGTTGAGATTTTTGACTGCTTGGAGGACGATCGCACTATACGGTCCGTAAATCACTTTACGGGCCGTATTGTGCACTATACGACTCTTGGCTGGGAAATTTTCGCAACTTTATTATTTCCACAAAATTCATGATTGGCCATTCCCGACTTAACAACACATCATATACTCAAGCTCTTCATCATTCTACTCGTCACTCAAGTACGGAAAAATTTCGAGGTGTCACATTCTTCCCCCCTTTTGGAACATTCGTCCTCGAATGTTCGACACTCGGGGATTCTAGAAAATTTTGCCAGAGTTTCCTCTGTAATATGGCACTATCCTCCTGTCACAATAGCCCATAATATCATTGCCTCACAGGGCTACAACGCAATAGCAATATAGATTGGCCACACACGACCCGTATACATAAAAGTAAAGCTTGCATACCTCATAACCTCGATGTCTCATCATAAATATCTTCCGGGGGCTGAAATAAATGCGGGTACGCGGATTTCATCTTCTCTTCCGCTTCCCAAGTCATCTCTTCCCGATTGTTATTTCGCCATAAAACTTTAACTGAAGCTGTTTCTTTATTCCGAAGTCTTCGCACCTGCCTGTCTAATATGGCAATAGGCACTTCTTCATAGGCTAGCTTTTCTGTAATCTGAACATCATCAGCTGGTACAATCTTTGTGGGATCTCCAACACATTTGCGGAGCATTGAGACATGAAATACCGGGTGAACTAATTCAAACTCTGTAGGCAAGTCTAATTCATATGCTACTTGACCCACCTTACGGATGATTTTGTAAGGTCCAACATACCGAGGACTCAACTTTCCTTTCTTACCAAACCTCATCACCCCTTTCATTGGTGATACCTTTAAGAACACCCAATCATCGACTCAAAATTTTAAATCTCGTCGGCGGTTATCCGCATAAGACTTTTGGCGACTTTGAGCTGTCAATAACCGATCTCGGATCATTTTGACTTTCTCTCTCTTGCTTCGAATCAACTCGGGGCCTATTAACTGTACCTCTCCGACATCAAACCATCCAATCGGAGATCTACACTTCCTTCCGTACAAAGCTTCGTACGGAGCCATTTGGCTACTAGAATGATAACTATTATTGTAGGCAAATTCTATTAGGGGTAAGTGGTCATCCCAACCACTACCAAAATCTAAAAAACATGCCCTTAGCATATCCTCCAAGGTCTGTATAGTACGCTCGGCTTGTCCGTCAGTCTGCGGATGAAATGCTGTACTAAGCCTTACTTGAGTACCTAGGCCCTCTTGAAAGGATTTCCAGAACTTGGCGTGAACTGTGCTCCTCTATCTGAAATAATAGATATCGGAATACCATGAAGTCGCACAATTTCCTTGAGATACAGTCTCGCATAGTCTTCTGCTGAGTACGTGGTTCTGACTGGGAGAAAATGAGTTGCTTTCATGAGTCTGTCCACTATCACCCATATAGAATCATACTTGCCTCGGGAACGGGGCAATCCTACAATGAAATCCATATTGATCACTTCCCATTTCCATGTAGGAATTTCCATTGCTTGTAATAACCCTCCACGGCTTCGATGTTCTATCTTCACTTCGTCGACAATTCGGGCATTTGGCCACAAATTCTGCTATGTCTCTTTTCATGCCATCCCACCAATACATCGATTTAAGATCATGATACATTTTTGTCGCTCCGGGGTGGATGGAATACCAGGAGTAATGAGCTTCTTCTAAGATTTGGCGACGAAATTCTGCCACATCCGGGAAGCCTATTCTGGTACCTGAGAACCCCATCTGTCGAAACTTCAAATGGTGACCTTTCTTTTGGAAATTTCACACCTTTATAATACTCTAATTTGGGATCCTCGTATTGTCGCTCTTTTATTTCTGAATCCAAGGACGAAACTGTGGGATTATTGATTCTAACTCCTGCATCGCCTGAATCAATTATTCGCACTCCAAGGTTAGCTAGCTGATGGAGCTCATGAACCATTTCTTTCTTTTCTGGAGGAACTTCACATGAACTGCCCATTGGTCGGCGGCTAAGTGCATCAGCTACTACATTAGCTTTTCCGGGGTGGTACAGAATATCAACATCATAGTCCTTCAATAATTCTAACCACCGCCTCTGTCACAGATTCAACTCCTTTTGTTTGAAAATATATTGGAGGCTCTTGTGATCTGTATAGATATCAACATGCACACCGTACAAATAATGTCTCCACATTTTCAAGGCATGAATAACTGCGGCTAATTCTAAATCATGAGTCGGGTAGTTCTTTTCATGCTTTCGCAGCTGTCTCGAGGCATAAGCAATGGCTCTTCCGTGCTGCATTAACACACATCCTAGCCCGACACCGGAAGCATCACAATATATAACATAGCCATCCGGCCCTTCCGGAAGTGTTAAAACTGGAGCTGAGGTGAGTCTGTCTTTCAACTCTTGGAAGCTACGCTCACAGGCGTCATTCCACTGAAATTTTACTGACTTACGGGTTAGCTTTGTCGGTGGGGGCCGAGATAGATGAAAAGCCCTCTACAAATCTTCTATAATAGCACACGCCAATCCCGAGAAAACTACGAACCTCGTAGGCGTCGTAGGCCTTGGCCAAGTCTTCACAAAGCTTCTATTTTACGAGTATCAACTCTAATTCCATCATCTGAAATCACATGGCCCAAGAATGTCACAGAATTTAGCCAAAACTCGCACTTTGAAAATTTAGCATACAACTCCCGAGTTCGGAGAATTCCAAGAACAATTCGCAAGTGGTCTGCATGTTTCGATTCTGTGCGAGAGTACACCAGAATATCATCAATGAAGACTATCACAAACAGATCCAAGAGGGTTCTGAATACATTATTCATTAAATTCATAAACACCGCTGGAGCATTAGTCGGCCGAACGACATCACTCGGAATTCATAATGGCCATATCTTGTTCTAAAGGGTCTTGGGAATATCTTCTTCTACGACTCTTACTTGATGATAACCCGACCTCAGATCTATTTTTGAAAACCACTTGGCACCCTGAAGTTGATTAAATAAATCATCTATTCTTGGGAGAGGATACCTGTTCTTTATCGTCACTTTATTCAACTACCTATAATCAATGCACATTCGCGAGGAGCCATCTTTCTTTCTCACAAATAAGGCGGTGCTCCCCACGGTGAAGAAGCGGGTCTAATGAACCCCTTTTCGACAAATCTTTCAACTGTGCCTTTAACTCTTTTAATTCTGCCGGAGCCATTCGATAAGGAGGAATAGAGATAGGCTCGGTATCTGGCAACACATCAATGGCGAAGTCAATCTCCCTTTCTGGAGGAAGGCTTAGAAGCTCATCTGGAAATACATCCGGAAACTCACTTACTACCGAACGGAGCATGGAAAGTAGGAGTCTGCTTCCGTATCATGAACTCGAACTAAATGATAAATATAGCCCTTAGCTATCATCTTCCTTGCCTTGAGGTAGGAAATAAACCTACCCCTCGGAGTTGCCGTATTACCTTTCCATTCAAGCACGGGCTCTCCCGGGAATTGAAAGCGAACCAATTTCATTCGGCAGTCAACATTGGCATAACAGGAGGCCAACCAATCCATACCCATTATAACATCAAAGTCTAGCATCTCTGCTCAACTAAATCAGCTTTGGTGCGACGATCACATATCACAATTATACAATCTTTATATACTTGCCTAGCTATCACGGGATCACCAACCGGAGTGGATACCTCAAAAGGTTTGATCGGCTCGGGTTTCACCCCAATACGATTTGCAATATATGGAGTAATATATGATAACATAGATCCCGGATCTATCAATGCATACACATCATAAGAGAACACAGTCAATGTCACGTGACCACGTCGGGGAGGACTCAAGATCTTGCCGTCCGGCTAATGCATATAAACGGTCGCGTGTGGCACAAGTAGATACTCCCCTCGGCCTCTACCTCGGCCTGTTGGGGTGCGAGAAGTTCGCCCGTAGGATTTGCGAACAAGATCCTGCTAATGATCCCGGGCCCTAGCTGCGCCGCTCGTCGACGGGCAATCTCTCATCATGTGCCCTACCTGCCGCAAGTATAACAAGCGTCCCCGAACCACAGCGCGGCGCATCCCGAATGTAATCTCCCGCACCGGCGCATCGCGGTGCCGGAGGTCTCCTCGACCGTGATCACCCCGAATTGTGAACACAGGGCCCCGAACTCGGCCTGTCCCGATCGAAAAGAGCGATCAAATCTTGTGTACGCATGCGGGGAGGTGCACTAGTCGGCCGACCGACTCCGAGTGCCTAGAAAATGTACGCCTCGATCCCCTCTATAATCATGGCTGTGCCCGTAGATCTAGCTCTTTTGCTCGGCCCTCTATCAACATCACGTTCACCTCTTTGTGGAGGTTGTTGCCATCAAGATTTTGGGCATGAGCTTGAATTCGGGAAATGTCCATCCCGTCTTGTAATAAAGCCGTTAGGCAATCTTTGAATAAATGTGGCCCTAAGCCACTCACAAATCTATACACCCGGTCTGTTATAGCCCGTATCTTGTACGTTTGGAAATTCCCAGGGTCGTCGTGGAAAGTTAAGGGCGAGACCATTTTCAAAAATTATTTTAATGGACGAGTTGTTATAAATATTATTTATGACTATTATTAGTATGGAAATATTGGGAAAGGTTAAGGGCAAAAAGGAAATTTGCAAATGGCGTCATGGTAATTTTTCTTTGAAAGACTAGGGGCAAAACGGTAATTTTGCGAGGTGTTCAAGAAAGTTCTTAAAGGACTAGAGTGTTCAAGAAAATTTATTAAGGGGCCATTTGGCCGTGTGTGTGTGTGTGTGTGTGGACATGTGGGCCCCACTCTTTTATGGCCATGTGATAGAAATAGGAGGACCAAAGTGTACATGGCAAGGAAAAATAAGTCATCTTTTATGTTAAGAAAATTTCAAGAAAAAGATGGAAAAATCTAGAAAAATGGAGAGAGGGGCATGTGTGTTACACCTCGCATTTAGCACATTTGAATATTCCGAGTTAATGGCGGGAAGTTAAGGACAAGGTTATAATTTTTTTTTCTAGAATGCATAAGTTGTGTATTCATTTTTATTGGTGTGGGGCGTTAAGGATAAATTTGGAATAAGGAGAAATTAAAGGCTAAGAGTGGAAACAAATATTTCATGAAATGGCCAAGAAGACCAAGGTGGCCGTGGGCCCCACCTATATGTTGGCCAATTGTTTCAAGCCATAAAGAGAGCCATGTGCTCACCTCATATTGTAGGAGGCATGTGCATGTATGAATGCATAACTCATGTCCATGCAAGACTTAGTCATCTTTTGATGACTTAAAGAAAACTCTAGAGAAATTGAGAAATTAAAAAACAATTGGAGAGAAAATAGGGGCACATGACCGGCCATGTGCCCCATTTTTACTATATATAGGTGTGTGATGATCAAAGGAGGCAAGCTTTCATCATTTTGAGCTCTAGAAAATTCAAGAAAAATTGAAGAAAGAAAGAGAGAAGGGGACGGCCAAGGGCTGGCCAAAAACAGCCCCTTGATTTTGGTCTTGGAAAAATATTTTCTTCTTGTTTCTCTACTAATTGGAAGGCCCTCGTCGACGTGGAGTAATTGTTGAAGCAAGAAAAACACTCCTCCTTGCAAACTATGTTCTAGCCGAATGGCAAAGGTGAAGGAACAAGGTATGGTTCAACCTTATTTTTCATGTGTGATGCATGGTTTGTGGATATTGTAATATGTTGAAATAAATGAAATCATGGAAGGTTGTGTGTGGTGTGTGTGGCCGTGAGTGGGCTGCCATGGTGTAGGAAAAAAAAATGAATTAATATTAGTTAGTGTCTAGTTGTTGTTTGTTGTGGATTCTATGATATAAAATGAAGACTTAATGATCCAAGTTGAAGTGATCATCATGTGGGCTGATTTGGAACATAATGCGAATTTAACATAGTTGCTTGAATTTATGGAAGTAATGTTGCCAATGTGTGGATTGTTGATGTAGTATATGAATTTGGAAGAAAGAAACGTATTATTGTTGTCTTTATGGAGATTGGTAGTTTCGGGTAAAGTGGCATATGGTTTGGAGTGTTTTGAATATTGTAAAGATTGCTTGGAATGCTTGTAAATCGTGTTTAAATGGCCTCGGATTAACACTTGAACGTATGATCAATGGTGTTGGTTGGAATGTATGTAGTTTATTTGAATATGAATGAAATGTTGACGAATAGTATAGAGAGAAATTATTAATGTTAGAGGGTGTGTTGGATTAATTGTTGTCATTGTTGGCAAGATTGTTGATAGTTTGGCCGGGTTGAATTCCCGGATTGTTGTTGATTGAAATTGGCCAAGTTGAACTTGGTGGGATGGAGTATTTATAGGGGAAATGCTGCCGAAATTTCGGCAGGCAAGTGTTACCTTAAGATCCAACTTCTAAATACTCTAATTGACGTTTGGTAAATGTGACCAAAATGTAGATTCTGGCGAACTTGGAACTTGACTTTGGAGGAGCGTAAGAAGCGAAAAAAGGTATGTAAGACTTTACCTTCCTTTCTTGGCATGTCTTAGACGTGGTAGGCTTGAATATGTGTCTCGGGGACTACCCTAATCCTAGAAATCCGAGATTGAAATTAGTTACTATTCATTCAGTAGAATTGAAACAAATGTTCACGAAAAGTTGAAAGAAATGTCTAAACACCTAGAACGTGCATGAATAAGACCCGACTACCCTAAAACTCTCCTAAGTCTTGTCATGAAACGTATTCTACGTAAATTGTGTACGCTGCCTCGTTTGACTCGAGGTGGGCCCACTATTTCCTAATTTCCTCCTATGGCTCCATTTAACTTATCTACGTACCCTTTGTTAAAGGAAACTTTTGGACATCATTCCGACTACTAAATAATAGTTGTTTTAAACTAATTCCTCGATTCCAAGGTATTATTTCCTTCACAAAAGTTCCTAAATGTTTTTCCAAAGTACTCGTTTTTCTCAAATCCAAGTTGTACGGTTTTGAAAGTTTTCACGACTAAGCAATGACTACGATTCTATGATGACAATGAAGATGTCAGATATGAGAAAATATGCTATGACATGTTCTACGTTGATAGTCTCGCCTTATGACTATTGATCCTCCAAGGTGAGACAAGCGGCCATGATTACTCCATAATGTGATCGGAGGTTACCGACCTTACGTCACTCCGATAGAGTTATAGCTTTTCTTCGGGCTCTCCTGCATGCTATGACATGATATATGTATAAGTATATGGATATGTATATGTATATGGGGAAGTATGGGGAAAGGTGAGGCGCTATAGACGCATAGCCACCTGATCAGTTGGGTAATGTTACCATCCCGGACGCGGGATGCCCGGACGCGGGATATGAGGTTAAATGGATCGGGCCGAACGTTCCTCGGCAATATGATATGTATATATGGATCGGGCTGCACGTTCCGCAGCAATATAATATGTGTATATGTATATGGATCGGGCTGCACGTTCCGCAGCAATGTATATGGATCGGGCTGCACGTTCCGCAGCATAGTATCTGGATCGGGCTGCACGTTCCGCAGCATTACGCATGCATGATTCCGCCTTAAGAGGTACTCACACTCACGGAGTTCTGACTTCACACGATATGCTTCATATGTACAGATTACGGCCTTACATGATATGGTCCACATGTACGGAGTTACGGTTACACATGATATGTCTCATATGTTCAGGATACTCTCTTTTACATGACATGTTCTACTTTTCATACCATGTTACTATACATGCCTTACATACTCAGTACATTGCTCGTACTGACGCCCCTTTCTGTGGGCGCTGCGTTTCATGCCGCGCAGGTACACTCAGACAAGTAAGAGCTATTAAAGAAGACGTTCCAGCGGAGTTGGTAGGCTCCATTTGTACGGGAGTCTTTGCCGAGTCAGATTATATATGCTGTGCAGTTTGTTCGAAGTTAGAGACTTTGCAGACAGAGTCGTGAGTTCAAAGTGTCAGTTTTGAGAGTGGGTCCATTAGCTAATATATCTTTATTACGCATTATGTTACACAGTCTCTTTGCTTATAGACTGAGTTTAAATTGAGAAACGACAAGAAGATTTTGAAAGTATTACTATGTATTTTACCTTTATTTGATTTGAGCATCCAAGGAGAATAGATGAGCAATAAGAGTCAGCGGGTTCGCTCGGCTCCGAGTATGGAGTCGGGTGCCCATCACACCCTAGTAAAGTCGGGGTGTGACAAAGTGGTATCAGAGCAGGTCGGTCCAAGGGTTGTCTGCAAAGTCGTGTCCGCGAGTCTGTTTATGGGTGTGAAGCCGGCCACATTTATAAACAGGAGGCTGCGGGGCATTTAGGAATTGTTGACCTTTCTTCTGTTCCAAGATCGTGCGATAGAGCCAAGTTATGGGAAATGAGATTCCATATATTAACCTTTGATTTCGGCAGGGAAACAATGTCGACCGAAGAAAGTGACTGACGATATGGAAGGTTACAAGGCACGCAGGTAAGCGAAGGTATAAAAGACATATGCCAAGTAGGGTATTGACATACGATTGAAATGCAAAGTTGAAAATTGGAAAGAAAAGTAAGCAAGGAAGTGAAACACGAGTAGTCATGACGAGCATATGAGGTAAATCTAGTGTTTTTCGGACTATTATGAATACTGAGATGTTATATCCGGCAATTTTGCGTATTTGGAAAACTTGGAATTTATATTGACTTGCAAGGAATGAGGTCCAGTTTGGATTTTTCTTAGTATGTGCATGCCGGTTAAGGAAGCATGGATGTGGAGAGATCGAGCAAGGCTAAGGACAAAATCGGAATTTTAAAAAAATTGTTTCATGAATTACAAGGTTTAGCTAACAATTTGGGCTCAAAAAAAAAAGGGGGAAGAGAGAGGCCCAACCGGCCATGGGCATGGGCCAAGGCCCATATGGGGTTTAATATATGGAAATTAAGAAGATGAATAATTCATCTTCAACCAAGAGAAAGAACAAGAAGTTTCAAGAAAAAAAGACCACCCCATATTCGGCCACAAGAGGAGAAAAAGAGGACCAAGAAATCTTGTTCAAAAAAATTGTTTCTTCCTATATTCCCACTAATTTGAAGGCCCTCTTTAACATGGCATGATTGTTTTGGAAGAAAGAGCACTAGTTTCTTCAAGTGGACAACTTGGTTAAGGGAAGAACTTAGTGAAAAAAGGTAAGATTTAAACTCTTTTTGTATGTTATGAAGGCTTTGTCTATGTTGTAGTGTGTGGAAAAGAATGAAAATCATGAAAATAGGGGGTATATGCATGTGGCCGAATGCATGTGCATGTATATAGGTGAATGAACAATTTTTATCTTGGTGTTAATTATGTTATTATGGCCTTGGAAGTAAATGGAAGGTGTGGGAATTTTGTGTGTTGTGAGTGTGTGTGTGTGTGCCGTATGCAACAAGTTGGAGAGGACAAGAATTTAGTTTATTTGGTATGGTAATTGTATTGATGTAGTTTTGTGTTATAAGTAGAAGAATATGAGCCAAAACTCGCATGAAAAATCATTGTTAAGTTGTTGTAGGAAGTTTGATAAGGTTATGGGAAGTTTATGCAATTATGGGAATGGACTTGTAAGATGCAAATCATAATTGTTGTTAATGAAATTGGGAGACGAAAATGTGTTATGGAAGTCTATGACGAAAGTTGGAAGTTTTGGATGAGTTATAGTGTTGGTGGAATTCTTGTACAATTTATGAAATAATGTGAAATGTTTCCGAATTGTATTTAAAAGGTCTTGAATGAGTAAATGAATATGAAAATGTTGATATTGATTTAAAAATGTGAAGTTAGTTTGAAAGTTGCCGTTTATGAAGAAAGAAGACTGTTTATGTTAATAAGCGATTCTAGTCGATAGTTGTTGTCGTTGTTGTTGTTGGGTTGTTGTTGGTTATTTTGAGCCGAGTTAAATTCTCGGGGTGTCATACTTATAGGGAAGGTGCTGCCGAAATTTCGGTAGACAATTATTAACCCAAGATTGGAATTTCAAGTCTCATGAATAGTAACTGGTAAAAGTGACCATTTGCAGATTTTCGACGAAACGAGATTGGAGTTTTGGTAAGCGAAAAAGGCACGAAAGGTATGTAATGTCTTCCCCTTCATTCTTTGGCATGTTCTAAACGTACTAGGCTCGAACGCGAGCCTTAGATATGACTCTTGTCTCTTGAAACCCGAGATTGAAATTGACCCCATTTCCTTTAGCGTAATTGAACTAGTTTCTTTACAAATTGTCGTCAAAATGATTTATATGTACGAAACCTTCCCAAATAGACTCGGCTTATCCCAAAGTTCTCATGAATAATCCCATAAGGTTTATAATCCATAATTTGAGTTCACCACCTCGATTCACCCGAGGTGGGCCCACAGAATCCGAGACCTCTCACTATGGTTTTAATTGACTTATTTCTATACAATTCTCAAAGAAATCTTTTGATTATTGTACTGTTATCGAATGATAAATATGACAAGTCGGTAACATATTTTGACACGTGTTATGGTCCCAAAAATATGACTCGATGTAAGTAATCGTGCCATCCCCAAAAGGGCATATATATGTATATACGAGCGTCGTCCGATTTCTTTGAAGTGATATGTCATTTGAATTGTCCCGTATGTTAAAGAACGATCATCCTGAATCTTTCGTGAACCTGTGAGACATTCGTTACGTATGAACGATCTTATAAGTGCGCTTTGACATAATCTGTCACGTCATCCGAAAGGTATGTATTATGACGTATTGTTTGATTTGTCTATTGAGTACGGACTTACATGCATATGTTTACGCATTACTACGTTCGTGCAAGTTATGATATGTCTTTTCACGAGCCGGGCCGGGACATGTTCTCGTGCGCACTTCTTTGCATTATTCACCGAGTCCCTCGTACTTGCGGGCCGGGACACGTTATCTGTATATGACTATGATATGATGATACGGGGATGGTGGCCAGGACGGCACATGACTATCATTCACCGAGACCCGCAGTAGAGGGCCGGGACACGTTATGTATACATGATATATGATTTTAACAGATATGATTTCATATTACCGAGTCCCTTAATAAGGGCCGGGACACGTCATCTGCACACATGATACATGATTTTGTTATGCATGACTTCACTTACCGAGTCCCTTATCAGAGGGCCGGGACACGACATATGTTTACATGACATTATATGATTTGATATGCATTATGTTTTCTGAGGTCTCGGACAAGGTATTACCTTTTATACTTCAGATTCTAACCATAGCTCCGTCTGTTATATTTCTGCACTCCTGTCCTTGGTTATGATTATACTTGTTACTTTTCCGCTTTACATACTCGGTACACTTCCGTACTGACCCCCTGTTCTTCGGGGCTTGCGCTACATGCCCGCAGGTACAGACGCACCGCGTGATACGCTACCAGCGTAGGATATCTGTTCTGCTATTTGGAGTCGCTCCCCTTGATCCGGAGCTTGTACTTTTGGTGTATACTTCTGCTGTCATACATTCTGTACATGGGCTTATTTAGGTACGGCGGGGCCCTGTCCCGTCTTCTGATTCTGTTATGTATGTTAGAGGCCTGTAGACATGTATATGGGTTATGGCTATGTCTGTACAGCATATGTATATGTGATATGTTCTGGGAGTTTCCCCCCGCCATGGCAGCCTTGCCGGCTCGCCTATATATGTGTATGTGGATATGTTGGCCCTGTATGGCCTTCGTTGGTATTTTCTGCGTGCAGGTTAATTTTGGTTAGTAAGAAAAGCAGAGGAAACTCTGCCCAAATTATTCCAGATATTTGAGTTACTATTTTTGGGCTTTTGGTACGTACGGGTGCCCAGGTCGGGCGCTAGTCACGGCCTACGGGGCTGGGTCGTGACATGAGAGCCCTGTATGGCTATGATACGATGCGATATGATATGATGTATGTATATGGTGATGGCCCTGTGAGGCACTGTTGGTATTCCTGCGTGCAGGTTTTGGAATAGTAAGAAATACAGAGGAAACTCTGCCGAAATTTCTCTGGAAGTAATACGAGAAGGAGATATAAGCTGGAAGATATTTCGACAAAGTCATACTAATAGTAGCGATGAAAGTTGATTAAGCTGTAAAGTACGGCTGCCCTCTAGGAATAAGTTAACTGTGGGATGAGCAGTGACATAGGAAATAAGACGTCGGTGGAAATATGGTAGTAAGAAATTTGGAAGGACTTGTCTTTGCTAGACGATGATTTAGAAAGGACCGGCAGGTTTGGATAAAGTGACATGACTAAGACAAGGGTGTGAAGGAAGAAGAATCGTGACGAATAGGAAGGTATCGATCAGATAGCTGGAAAAAAAAGTGCTGTGGGGACGCTTTAAAATCTGGCAAGGCTCCGACGTACTCTAGGGTATGCAATGAAGGTTGTGCGGTGAGGTGGACGCGATCATACCGGCATTAACGCACCCGATTTCATTAAAGTCTCAAGGTTAAGCGTCTTTGAAGTGAGAGAAATTTCAGGATGGGTGACCCCCTGGGAAGTTTTTCGAAAATCCTACAAATTTAGACGTAGGGAGTGAATAAGAGATTGGAGTAGTCTAAGAGAGGTTAGAGTATGTGGAGTGGCCAGAAACCTTAAAAGGACACGTAGGATGGTGTGAATCAGGTCAGTGAAGAGAAGGAGCTAATGGAGAGAAAGGGATAAAAAGGAAGCGAGACAACAGTGTAGTAATAGGTTATGACGTATAACTGAGAGTACGAGTACCCTAAGCGATAGGACGGTGAAAGGCTAAGTTACAGAAAGACAAGAAACGAGGTAGAGCAAATGCTAGAGAATGACTGGTATGACACAGATAAGATGTGAACGAATAGAATACGTTCTGAAAATGAGAATAGGACTATATAAGGGTAGTGTGGTCTGAACGACGCAGAGGTAGCATACGATTTCCCGTGTACAGAAAAGGAGACAGGCATGAATGGATAATGGTATAAGTACACTCCTAAAGGGGGGAAGCAGGTGAGGGAAATGCAAGGATAAGACAGAAACAGTTAACACGGTAGTATGTTTGATATGGACGCTTGGGCTGCGAAGGAAACCCCCTTCATGGAAGCAAGTTAGTAAGATCGGAAGACCAGCAACAATAAGTGTATAAGAGTCAGGATGGTGATTGAGGCAGTGTGAGAAGTTCTGTAAAAACCTCGAATGACGGGACACGAGAAAATGGAAGTGTATGAAGAAAATGAGGATGATGGGAGAATGGTATTGGATAACTTAAGAGATAGTGCGAAGGATAGCGCTAGCTATGAAAAGGGAGCTCCCCCGAGGTGCTTATGAGGCCCCACAGGACTAATTGAACATTCGAGGACGAATGTTCTAAAGGGAGGGAAGGCGCATTTTGCACTTTCGGATATTTCGAGACAATGGCGGAAAGTTCGGGGCAAGGTCATTTTTCGGTTCCGTTGTAATGTGTAAGTCGTTGGAAAATATTATTAGTGTGGAAATATTGATAAAGACCAAGGGCAAAAAGGAAATTGGCAAAATGGTATTATGGTAATTTTGTGAAAAGGCTAGGGGCAAGAAGGTAATTTCGCATTAATTCTAGAGAAAGTCATGAAAGGAGATATGGACATTGCAAGTTGGCCACAGCGGACCGGAAGAAGGTGGTCCGCGCGAACGCGCGCGGGAAGTGGCGCGAACGCGCGAAGGCCGGGGAGCCAATGCGGCGCGAATGCGCCACCCCGTGGCGCGAAGGCGGCTGAACAAAATTTTGGAAATCAAGTTTGGGATCGATTTTATATGGTAAGAATACAATAATATCATGTATATGACATTTGGAGGTCATATGAAGTGAATTGGTCCATAAAACACTTTATGGGAAATGTCCGTTGTTGCATGACAAGCGGGGCCCACACGTCGGATTTTCATAAAGGAAGTATGAAGAGACATATGAATAGTATACGAAAAGCCGAGCAAGTCCTAAGAAGGACCCATAAACCGAAATTGAGTGTAAGCCCTCCAAAAGAACGATTTAAGAAAATGTTTTCGGGTGATCTGAATTTGAGGGGCAAAAACGGTATTATGAGTTTGGAATTTGAAAAAGTATCAAGAAATAGAAGTTGTAGATAATTGAATTATCTTTCCAACCATAGGTCATGGGTCCTCATACGATATCGGGATCAAAAGTTATGACCATTTTACTGAACGAAGGTCCAGTCAGAAAAACTGGACCAGCGCGAACGCGCATTAAAAGAGAGCGCGATCGCGCGAAGGTTTTTCTGGATGGTTACGGGACAGAACCCGAACGTTATAAAAAGGGGTAAACCCCCTCATTTTCGACCAAACACACCCAAAAACACTTCAAAAATTCTGGAAAATTCCCCAACCATTCCACAATCAAATTTTGGCCTAAACCAGGTATAATTCTCAAATTTCGGCCCAGATACCGTATAGTTTTCGTTGCAGAATCGTATGGTGGTGTGTGTGTGGCATAAAATTGAGGTGAAAAAGTGGAGATGCAATATTATTAACGTGATAAAGGTATGTATTTCTTTCTATTTGTGTTAATATTGGCTTATTTACGAAGGGAGCGTGATTAAATGAGCGTATACGCGATGAATTAATTATGAAAGTTGAGAAACGGCGTGTGGGCTGTTCTATGGAATAATTTGGCATGGAAATTATGTTATTAATGTTGGGGTTGCCATTGTTGTTGTTGGTTATTGGATTGAGAATTCGGGCTAGGCATATAAACGGGGGGAGATCTTTCGATTTTTAGCAAAATATAAAATAATTTGGTTTGGAATTCGGAACAAATGTGGAATGAAGAGACTAACGTAGTATGAATCCTTTGAAATGTAGATTGACGAGTTCGGATGATTAAGAATAGCAAATAGGAGGCGAAACGGTATGTGAGGCTTACCTTTTCTTTTTATGGCATGTCCTAGAGCTAATAAGTTGTGATATAATGTGTACTTGGGGTAACTCCGCTCCGATTTTCGAGTCTGTTTATAATTTTGATTTAGGTCATATATAAGCATGTTGGTATCACTAAGCTTTAATATGTTTGATAAATGAGTAAGTATGAGAAGGTCTTGTACCAAAAAGAGTTGTAAGTACGAACGCTCATAACTTACGTATGTTATCTTGATTTTGTGCGAAGTGGGCCCACAATCCTCGATACCTCCCTTATGTGCGTACGTATGGTAGCCGGGTATGTTTATCACTTGTTCCCCGAATGTTCCGTAAGTTAAATGTTCACGACGTACGTGTATGATCCGGATTTGCGTCGGAATGTCCGCTACGATATAATATGCTTCGACCACCCGAGGTGATACGCCCGGCGTTTTGATGTGATAATCCCAACGTTTGGTAGGGCGATCGAAACTTGTTTTGAACCTCGGATATTGGTAAGTGAATTCGTACGTCGAGTACGGATTTGTATGCATATGTTTACGCACTACTCGCTCGTGCAAGGCTCAATGTATCTTTCGGCTGCGTCCGGGCCGGGGTTCGATATGTTATCGTGCGCATTACGTGCACCGTCGTTATGTACGCTCGGCTGCGTCCGGGCCGGGTTGACATGTTATCGTGCACCTCTCTGCATTGTTCACCGCGTCCCTCGTAGGCGGGCGGGCTCGTTTTATGATATTATGTTATGATGTGATGTTATGGGGTGGTGGCCGGGATGGCATTTGATACTGTTATTCACCGCGTCCGTACTAGAGGGCGGGTTACGTTACCGCGCCACTCACTGGAGGGCGGGCTCGATATATGTACGCTACGGCGTTCGATTACATGCATATCGATATATGATTCGACTGCACGCGTCCCTCAAAGAGGGCGGGATACGTTATCCGTATATGGGTATGATCCGTTTGACTTCGCATGTTCGTTCGCATATGAACACGATTTGTAACGTACGTACGTACACGTATGGTACGTATCGGTACGTATGATACGTCTCGCGTATTCGTATGACGTACGACGCACGTACGCGCGATCCGCGTCCGACATTATGCTCGTTCGTATCCCCGATTATTCGGATTTGTCGGTATATTTACGTACGTACGCTCGGTTTACGAATCCGTCCGATATACGTCGGTACGTCCGACTCGACTATGGATACGTCCGACACACCTGCGTACGTCCGGACCCATTTGACGTGTCTCGTACTTCCGATCCTAATTCCGTCCGTAGGTCTTACATGCCGATTCATCGTTACGACTGTCTGTTATACTTTCGTACTTACGGTTACGACTAAGGTTTATGCCTTTTGCAAATACGTATTTCGAGTACGGTTGTGGTTCATCGGTCATACTTACGTACTTCGGGTTTGACTATGATTTTGTTTATAGTTTTTTCGGCTTTGCATACTCGGTACATTTTTCCGTACCGACCCCTTGTTCTTCGGGGGGCCGCGTTTCATGCGCGCGGTACCCACGAGATGAGTTGAAGATATTCCAAAGCATGATTGGTGAGCTCCAATTCCTTACCGGAGCACCTTGCGAGAGTCCGAGTATGTACGTTGTGTCTTACGGATGGCATTAGAGACTTTGCGAACGGTGTTGTGGGTATGATGTGTCGATCTGTCGGCGGCTCCATCGGCCGACATGTCGATGTGTGTTATGTAATGAATTTTGTGTAATTACAGATTTCGTTAAGTTTGTAAGCCTCATTATGTATTTTATAATTTTTCAGTATTGAGTTTTGAAAAAAAAAAAATTACGCGCGTGATAGGAGTCTGTGGGTTCGCTCGGCTCCGGGTATGGGGTCGGGTGCCCATCACGTCCCTCGGAAATTGGGGCGTGACGAGTGGTATCGAGCGAGGTCGGTCTAAGGGGGTCGCAAAGTCGTGTCGGTAGGGTCTGTTTATAGTGTGAAGCCGGCCACGTTTATAAACGAGGAGACTACGGGGCATTTAGGGATTGTTGACCTTCTTTTCGTCATAAGATCGTGCGATAGAGCCCAGTCATAGGGAAATCAGATCCCACATGTAAGCCTTACATACGGCGGAAGGAGACGAACGAGGATATGGAAAGTTACGAAGGTAAGTTTTGACGTATTTGTTCTGTTATCAGAAACCGGAAGCCCTGTACGGCTATGATTTGGCATGACATGATATTATACGACGTAACATGGTCTGATATGAGGTGGTATGATGCGTGAGATGTTGTTGGGAATTGTTGTGGGCGGATTCGGAATAGTAAGGACGGAAGAGGGTAAAACGAGTAATTTTGCGGGAAAAGACGTGTTACGAACATGTTCGGAGTATGTAAGACTTTCACCTGCCCCGGATTATGTAATAAAGGTCGTACAAGAAAGTTGACGCGATTATATCAACCCTAAGGCATCGGAATCCATTGAAGTTTCGAAGTTAAGCGTGCTCAGGCGAGAGCAATCTCATGATGGGTGACCCCCTGGGAAGTATGAAGAAATTTCATGAATTTGAGTATAAGAGACAAACGACAATCCGGGGTGGCCTAAAGGAAATTAAATATGTACGGAATGATTGAAAACTACAACAGGTCATATAGAATGCCACAGGCGAGGCTGAAAAAGGGACAGGAAGTACGTTACAGTTCTGGAATTAGTATAGGCTTGAATAGTGTTGGGAAGTATTTTTGTGGGCTAGGCAATGATGATTATGTGAATGTGTATGAATGCATACGGTACCCCATATGTGACTGTATCGGTGAGTATGTGATTCCCAGCCACCGGTGCTACGGTGTGGGAAAACCAGTGATCGAATAAGAGCCTTCGAAATTTAAGTGACAACAAAAGTAAGGAGAGTAAGATTTTGAAAGAAAGTAGGTAACAAGAATAAAGTGTGTTAAGGAATAAGAATCGCATGAAATTTGGAGGCTAGGATGCGAGAGGAATGAAAAGATATAAGGGTATGGATGAGTACAACGGTATAAGTGTGCCCCAAAAAGGGGGGAAGCGGGTGAGAGAAGTGCAAAAGGGAAGTTAGAAACAACTGGTATTGTAATACGTTTGGTAAGGACGCTCAAGCTGTAATAGGAACCCCCCCCCCCCCCCCCCAAGGTGATTATGAAAGCATGTAGGACTAGTTGAACATTCGAGGACGAATGTTCTAAAAGGGGGGAAGGATGTTACACCTCGCATTTTGCACTTTCGGATATTTCGAGACAATGGCGGAAAGTTCAGGGCAAGGTCATTTTTCGGTTCCGTTGTAATGTGTAAGTCGTTGGAAAATATTATTAGTGTGGAAATATTGATAAAGACCAAGGGCAAAAAGGAAATTCGCAAAGTGGTATTATGGTAAATTTGTGAAAAGGCTAGGGGCAAGAAGGTAATTTCGCATTAATTCTAGAGAAAGTCATGAAAGGAGATATGGACATTGCAAGTTGGCCAGCGGACCGGAGAGGTGGTGCACGCGCGAACGCGCGGGAAGTGGCGCGAACGCGCGAAGGCCGGGAGCCAATGCGGCGCGAATGCGCCACCCCGTGGCGCGAAGGCGGCTGAACAAAATTTTGGAAATCAAGTTTGGGATCGATTTTATATGGTAAGAATACAATAATATCATGTATATGACATTTGGAGGTCATATGAAGTGAATTGGTCCATAAAACACTTTATGGGAAATGTCCGTTGTTGCATGACAAGCGGGGCCCACACGTCGGATTTTCATAAAGGAAGTATGAAGAGACATATGAATAGTATACGAAAAGCCGAGCAAGTCCTAAGAAGGACCCATAAACCGAAATTGAGTGTAAGCCCTCCAAAAGAACGATTTAAGAAAATGTTTTCGGGTGATCTGAATTTGAGGGGCAAAAACGGTATTATGAGTTTGGAATTTGAAAAAGTATCAAGAAATAGAAGTTGTAGATAATTGAATTAGCTTTCCAACCATAGGTCATGGGTCCTCATACGATATCGGGATCAAAAGTTATGACCATTTTACTGAACGAAGGTCCGAAAAATGGTCGGCGAAAAGCTGGACCACGCGCGAGGAGAGCGCATTAACACCGCGAAAGCGCGGCGCGATCGCGCGAAGGTTTTACGGATGGTTTGGACAGAACCCGAACGTTATAAAAAGGGGTAAACCCCCTCATTTTCGACCAAACACACCCAAAAACACTTCAAAAATTCTGGAAAATTCCCCAACCATTCCACAATCAAATTTTGGCCTAAACCGAGGTATAATTCTCAAATTTCGGCCCGGATACCGTATAGTTTTCGTTGCGAATCGTATGGTGGTGTGTGTGTGGCATAAAATTGAGGTGAAAAAGTGGAGATGCAATATTATTAACGTGATAAAGGTATGTATTTCTTTCTATTTGTGTTAATATTGGCTTATTTACGAAGGGAGCGTGATTAAATGAGCGTATACGCGTGAATTAATTATGAAAGTTGAGAAACGGCGTGTGGGCTGTTCTATGGAATAATTTGGCATGGAAATTATGTTATTAATGTTGGGGTTGCCATTGTTGTTGTTGGTTATTGGATTGAGAATTCGGGCTAGGCATATAAACGGGGGAGATCTCTGCCCGATTTTTAGCAAAATATAAAATAATTTGGTTTGGAATTCGGAACAAATGTGGAATGAAGAGACTAACGTAGTATGAATCCTTTGAAATGTAGATTGACGAGTTCGGATGATTAAGAATAGCAAATAGGAGGCGAAACGGTATGTGAGGCTTACCTTTTCTTTTTATGGCATGTCCTAGAGCTAATAAGTTGTGATATAATGTGTACTTGGGGTAACTCCGCTCTCCCGATTTCGAGTCTGTTTATAATTTTGATTTAGGTCATATATAAGCATGTTGGTATCACTAAGCTTTAATATGTTTGATAAATGAGTAAGTATGAGAAGGTCTTGTACCAAAAAGAGTTCTTTGAGTAAGTACGAACGCTCATAACTTCGTATGTTATCTTGATTTTGTGCGAAGTGGGCCCACAATCCTCGATACCTCCCTTATGTGCGTACGTATGGTAGCGGGTATGTTTATCACTACTGTTCCCCGAATGTTCCGTAAGTTAAATGTTCGACGTACGTGTAAATGATCCGGATTTGCGTCGGAATGTCCGCTCGATATAATATGCTTCGACCACCCGAGGTGATACGCCCTGGCGTTTTGATGTGATAATCCCAACGTTTGGTAGGGCGATCGAAACTTGTTTTTGAACCTCGGATATTGGTAAGTGAATATTCGTTTGTCGAGTCGGATTTGTATGCATATGTTTACGCACTACTCGCTCGTGCAAGGCTCAATGTATCTTTCACCGCGTCCGGGCCGGGTTCGATATGTTATCGTGCGTACGCCGCACCGATACGTTATGTCGCTCACCGCGTCCGGGCCGGGACATGTTATCGTGCACCTCTCTGCATTGTTCACCGCGTCCCTCGTAGGCGGGCGGGCACGTTTTATGATATTATTATGATGTGATGTTATGGGGTGGTGGCCGGGATGGCATTTGATTATTATTCACCGCGTCCCGTACTAGAGGGCGGGACACCGCGCCACTTGGAGGGCCGGGCTCGATATATGTACGCTACGGCGTTCGATTACATGCATATCGATATATGATTCGACTACGTTACGCGTCCCTTAATAAAGGGCGGGACACGTTATGTGCATATGTGATATGATGATTTTGACATCGCATTTTGTTATATATGATCCTATTCACCGACGTATGATATATCATCGTTTGTACGATATCAACAGACACACGCGCATACACGCTATGTATCCCCGATTTATGATTTTGACATGCGTTACGTGGTTTGAATACGTCCGATATATGTTATCCTATGGACATTACGACACACGTACGTCCGATATATGACGTGATTTGTACGATACGATATATATATATCCGTAGGTCTCGTCCCGTCTACGTCTGTCGGATGTACTTCGTAGCTTACGTTTACGACTAAGGTCTTGTACCGTTATTTGCATTACGGTTGTTTACGAGTCGACTACGGTTACATCGATCTATTTACGTACTTAATTTGACTATGATTTTGTTTATAGTTTTTCTGGCTTTGCATACTCAGTACATTTTCCGTACTGACCCCCTGCTCTTCGGGGGCTGCGTTTCATGCCGCGCAGGTACCCACAGATGAGTTGAAGATATTCCAGCATGATTGGTGAGCTCCAATTCCTTCTGGAGCACTGCTGAGTCCGAGTATGTACGTTGTGTCTTCTGGATGGCATTAGAGACTTTGCAGACAGTGTTGTGGGTATGATGTGTCAGTCTGTCAGCGGCTCCATCAGCCGACATGTCGATGTGTGTTATGTAATGAGTTTTGTGTAATTACAGATTTTGTCAAGTTTGTAAGCCTCATTATGTATTTTATAATTTTTCAGTATTGAGTTTTGAAAAAAAAATTATGCGTGTGATAGGAGTCTGTGGGTTCGCTCGGCTGGGGCGTATGGGGTATGGGTGCCCATCACGTCCCTCGGAAATTAAATAGGGGCACATGACCGGCCATGTGCCCCATTTTTACTATATATAGGTGTGTGATGATCAAATGAGGCAAGCTTTCATCATTTTGAGCTCTAGAAAATTCAAGAAAAATTGAAGAAAGAAAGAGAGAAGAGAGACGGCCAAGGGGTGGCCAAAAACCCCCCTTGATTTTGGTCTTGGAAAAATATTTTCTTCTTGTTTCTCTACTAATTGGAAGGCCCTCGTCGACGTGGAGTAATTGTTGAAGCAAGAAAAACACTCCTCCCTTGCAAACTATGTTCTAGCCGAATGGCAAAGGTGAAGGAACAAGGTATGGTTCAACCTTATTTTTCATGTGTGATGCATGGTTTGTGGATATTGTAATATGTTGAAATAAATGAAATCATGGAAGGTTGTGTGTGGTGTGTGTGGCCGTGAGTGGGCTGCCATGGTGTAGGAAAAAAATGAATTAATGTTAGTTAGTGCCTAGTTGTTGTTTGTTGTGGATTCTATGATATAAAATGAAGACTTAATGATCCAAGTTGAAGTGATCATCATGTGGGCTGATTTGGAACATAATGCGAATTTAACATAGTTGCTTGAATTTATGGAAGTAATGTTGCCAATGTGTGGATTGTTGATGTAGTATATGAATTTGGAAGAAAGAAACGTATTATTGTTGTCTTTATGGAGATTGGTAGTTTCGGGTAAAGTGGCATATGGTTTGGAGTGTTTTGAATATTGTAAAGATTGCTTGGAATGCTTGTAAATCGTGTTTAAATGGCCTCGGATTAACACTTGAACGTATGATCAATGGTGTTGGTTGGAATGTATGTAGTTTATTTGAATATGAATGAAATGTTGACGAATAGTATAGAGAGAAATTATTAATGTTAGAGGGTGTGTTGGATTAATTGTTGTCATTGTTGGCAAGATTGTTGATAGTTTGGCCGGGTTGAATTCCCGGATTGTTGTTGATTGAAATTGGCCAAGTTGAACTTGGTGGGATGGAGTATTTATATTCTTATAATTAAATAAACTATGTGCAAGTGTTACCTTAATACTCTAATTGACGTTTGGTAAATGTGACCAAAATGTAGATTCTGGCGAACTTGGAACTTGACTTTGGAGGAGCGTAAGAAGCGAAAAAAGGTATGTAAGACTTTACCTTCCTTTCTTGGCATGTCTTAGACGTGGTAGGCTTGAATATGTGTCTCGGGGACTACCCTAATCCTAGAAATCCGAGATTGAAATTAGTTACTATTCATTCAGTAGAATTGAAACAAATGTTCACGAAAAGTTGAAAGAAATGTCTAAACACCTAGAACGTGCATGAATAAACCCGACTACCCTAAAACTCTCCTAAGTATTGTCATGAAACGTATTCTACGTAAATTGTATACGCCGCCTCGTTTGACTCGAGGTGGGCCCACTATTTCCTAATTTCCTCCAATGGCTCCATTTAACTTATCTCTGTACCACAGTTAAAGGAAACTTTTGGACATCATTCCGACTACTAAATAATAGTTGTTTTAAACTAATTCCTCGATTCCAAGGTATTATTTCCTTCACAAAAGTTCCTAAATGTTTTTCCAAAGTACTCATTTTTCTCCAAATCCAAGTTGTACGGTTTTGAAAGTTTTTCACGACTAAGCAATGACTACGATTCTATGATGACAATGAAGATGTCAGATATGAGAAAATATGCTATGACATGTTCTACGTTGATAGTCTCGCCTTATGACTATTGATCCTCCAAGGTGAGACAAGCGGCCATGATTACTCCATAATGCGATCGGAGGTTACCGACCTTACGTCACTCCGATAGAGTTATAGCTTTTCTTCGGGCTCTCCTGCATGCTATGACATGATATATGTATAAGTATATGGATATGTATATGTATATGGGGAAGTATGGGGAAAGGTGAGGCGCTATTTGCGCATAGCCACCTGATCAGTTGGGTAATGTTACCATCCCGAACGCGGGATGCCCGGACGCGGGATATGAGGTTAAATGGATCGGGCCGAACGTTTCTCGGCAATATGATATGTATATATGGATCGGGCTGCACGTTCCGCAGCAATATAATATGTGTATATGTATATGGGTCGGGCTGCACGTTCCGCAACAATGTATATGGATCGGGCTGCACGTTCGCGATATAACATTATAGTATCTGGATCGGGCTGCACGTTCCGCAGCATTACGCATGCATGATTCCGCCTTAAGAGGTACTCACACTCACAGGTTACAGCTTCACACGATATGCTTCATATGTACAGATTACAGCCTTACATGATATGGTCCACATGTACAGGTTACAGATTTACACATGATATGTCTCATATGTTCAGGATACTCTCTTTTACATGACATGTTCTACTTTTCATACCATGTTACTATACATGCCTTACATACTCAGTACATTGCTCGTATATCCCAGAAAGTGGCGCTGCGTTTCATGCCGCGTTGTGTACACTCGGACATAGTAAGAGCTATTAAAGAAGACGTTCCAGCGGAGTTGGTAGGCTCCATTTGTACAGGTCTTTGCCGAGTCGGATTATATATCTTTGTGCGGTTGTTCGAAGTTAGAGACTTTGCGGACGAGTCGTGAGTTAGTGTATTGAGAGAGTGGGTCCATTAGCTAATATATCTTTATTACGCATTATGTTACAGAGTCTCTTTGCTTATAGACTGAGTTTAAATTGAGAAACGACAAGAAGATTTTGAAAGTATTACTATGTATTTTACCTTTATTTGATTTGAGCATCGAGGAGAATAGATGAGCAATAAAGTCAGGGTTAGAAAAAAAGTATGGAGTCGGGTGCCCATCACACCCTAGTAAAGTCGGGGTGTGACAATGTGCCCCTCACATGACTATGAGAATTATATTTATATATATATATATAAGGGAGTTCATCTTTTAATTCAAGAGTTGGAGAAAGAAAGAAAACAAAAGAGAAGAAGAGAAAGAACAAGGCCTTCGGCCCAGAGGAAAAAAAAATGGAACCTTCAATTTTGATCCAAAAAAATATTTTCTTTATGTATTTCCACTAATTTGGAGGCCCTCTTCAACATGGTATAATTGTTGAAAGAAGAAAATCACTCTTTGTTGCAAACTCACAACCTTAGCCAAGTGGGGAGTTAAGGAAAAAGGTAAGAATTCATCCTCTTTTATATGTTATGGATGTTTGTGTATGTTGAAGTATGGAAAAGTGAATGAAATTCATGTGTTGTAGAGGTGAAGGTGTGTGACCGTGTGTGTGGTTGAGCCGTGTGTGTATGTGTTGTGTTGTGTGGAAGATTGAGTTCATTTCATGTAATGTGTGCTTGTTGTGGTAATGTATAGAAAACATGGAAAAATTCATGGAAAATATGGATGTTGTAGTATGGCCGAACATATGTTGTATTGTATAAATGTGATGAATTAGTTTTATTTAGTGTTTTGATTGTTATAGATGATTATGTGTGTGGTGTGGTGTTGGGTGCATGGAAAGAATGGATTGATTCTATGTAGAATGTTGCTTGTGGTTGTAATGTAAAGGAATGGATGAAGATGTATGAAAATATGTAAAGGAGTGGTTGTGGTCGAATAGTAGGTGTTTTGGTAAGTTAGTGTAAATTGAGGTTATTTGGTATTCTAGTTGTTGTCATTATGAATTATGTGATGAAGAATGAAGGTTGTTGTTAAAGTGAGCGTACATGAAGAATGATAAAATGAATGGTCGTTGTTGAATTGAAAGGTTTCGGATAAAGTAGTACGTTGATTGAATTGTTGGAAGATTATGTGAATTAAATTGAATTGAATTGAATTGAATGTAGAAGTGTTGCTTGAATAGCGCTAGTATTGTTGTTGGATTGGCGAGTTGAATTCTCGGGTTTGTTGATGTTGGTTTGGGCGACCATATTCTCGGGACGGTGTATTTTCCGGGAGATGCGAAATTTCAAGAAGAATATAAGAGAGAAAAGTTGGGACAAGTGAATAACAATGGATTAAATGATTATGTGAATTCTTTTGTATGTAGATTGACAAGTTTGGACAAATAAGCATAACTATTTTGTCGTGGCACAGGCATGTAAGGCTTACCCTTTCTTTCTTTTGGCATGTCTTAGAGCCAAGTAAGGTATGATATTGATATGTATATTCTAATCTATTCTATTCGTGCTTATGAATGTTGTTAAGTGTATGTTTGAAAATTTAAGTATCTAATAATTGTTGGAGGTGTGGCCGATTTAAGTGGTTGGCCGTGCATACGTGTGTGTGTAAACATTACGAGGGTTAAGTATAATGACATAGATATTTTTGTGTAAATATTTGACACAAGCGTTCGAAAATGAGAAATTCCGATACAAGAAATTTGGAATAGGTATTCGATTTGAGTATTCGATATAAGTATGAGTATTCCTAACCTTGATGTAAAACATTAGACATAAGTGTTTCGATATAAGTATTCGATATAAATATTGATGATAAGATTGCTATAAGTATTTTAATGAATAATCCATTATGAACGTTGATTATTTCATCGGGTCTTGGTTTATGTGCATGTAGTTTCTGCTCACTTTCGCGCATATGTTACGATTTCCTTCGCATAGAGTTGGCCGGTTTGAGTTTTCGTGCACATTATGAAATATGTTAGTATGATGTGTTACGGTTTTGGAGACCTCGCCATAGGCCGGTTACCGTCTATGGTGTTATATGATGTGATATGGCTTCGATATATTCGATGATATGATGTGTATGATGTTACGATGTGTTCGGAGTTTGTACGGAGATTTGAAATCTTGGAGTATGATGTGTTGTGGCAATAATAATCGGGGGGTGACCACGTTCCTAAGGTAGTATGCATGATTTTTATTTGCATTCGCGCAGTTTTCGTTTTCACTTCGTATTTGTTTCGTTACGCATATCGACATAAATGGTAATATTGGAAATGTCGGTTATGATTTCGTCTTACTTTCTCGTACATTTGATTCTCCATCGATTCATTCTTGTATTTCTGCCTTTCGAATGGAAAATATTGATGACAAATCTTCATCTTTTCATGCCACGCAGTGTACACCCGAATGATCGAAGAAAGAGGAGAAAAATCGGCGAGATTGGCGAGCTCCGTTTCCCTCGAGGTCGCTTAGTCGTATATATATATGTGTTGTGATTTCATACAAGTGTTAGAGAAAAAAAAGATGAACAAAGCGTGGGTTCGAGATCCGTGTCTTGAGAAAGGTCTGTTTGCCATGGTGGCTCGAACGGCCTATATGTTTGTACATGTATGTATGTTCGGGCGATGTTCATCCCGCCTACCTGCGGATTTGAACTGATATGTTTGTTATGTTTGATACGCATCCTTTGTAAGACGATATACGTGAAGTGGTTCCTTTGAAAGTCTTTCGTACGCTTCATGTGATTTGATGGAAATTTGAAAGGAATATGTATGAAATTGGAGTACGAGGGTTCGCGCTCGGCTTTCAATGGTATGTGGGGTAAGGGTGCCCATCACACCCGATCAAGATTATGGTGTGACACGGTCCCGTGTCGGCCATGTTTTAGTATAGCATATCTATGGAAAGAATTAAATTGAAGGCTATACTCCCGGGCAAGTATTCCTTGCTTTAGATTTAGGAATCTATGAAGATCTCGGCTCGGCGGACCTCGGGAGGTAAGTAGTGGCGATGAAAAACATGAAAAACTCTTGCCACGGGGAAGGAGGTGCATTTCTTGCCTCGATGCTCTCCGAGTATTGTACCATAAAACCGCCAAATCTCGGAGTCTATATGATGCCAACTCCATTGTTGATTCGGTCCTGGAAGCATGAATAATGCGCAACGTCCTCAACATTTCGTCAATAAAACCTTGCGGGTCTTCATTCGGTTTGGACCCAAAGAATGGAAATTCGACGGATTAAGGCTCATGAAGTCACGGGCTCTAGTACTAGATGAACGATCACTTGGGCCCGCATTTTGCCTTTGCGCTCGAGCGGCAACCAATTGTGTCAACAAATTAATGGCCTCGGCTACTTGTTGACCGAAAAGTAAGTGAGGAACGGAGAGAATAGGAATGTGTAGCCCTATGTTGTCCTACCGTGATAGGAGGAGTAGTGGAGGCATTAGATAAAGCCTCGTGATGTGACTCTCATTCGTCTAGAATAATTCATAGGCGGCTAATGTTGCCCGCCTTTGTCGTAGTTTGCCCTTCACGGGCGGCTTTAGCTTTTGGCGGCATTTTAAATCACAACATCATTAGGGAGGATTAAATCTTATGCTAGACAACCATGCACGATCTGTATGAAGAAAGATGGTCATTTTTCCTAAATGTCCAAATCGTAGATGTTTATTAGCGTGGCGCGCAACACACCATAAACAGAGAGATACTAGACAATTGCGGCTTGTGAACTTCCTAGGACTAGCGCATGTCTCACGACCCGAGCTACGGCCGAGTGAAGGTATCCGGGCTAACCACCGAACACACCACTCACTTTCTTATTTGCTATTATTCATACTATATGCTCATAATCATGTAAATTGGAATTTTTCAAAATACATTTGCTTTTATAAACATAAGCCCTTCGGCTATCCAAAATAATATATACATGCATATACATAAAGCCATGGGACCGGACTACCTTACCTTTAACGTATCTACCTGACCTTCTCGGAATACTAGACATACACGTAAATTGGATGGGACCCCGTCATGCCCAAAACATGAATATACGGATATATATATACAAAAGAGAAATCCGTGGCACTTCGGAATATGGAGTGCTCCAAATCAAACTTGTCTAGCTCATGAAGTCAGGCCGCCTCTAATGCCTAAATGGGCATGAACACGTAGTATCGAACAACGACATCGATCTTAATATTGTACCGAGTATGTGAAGCATAAACAATAGATGAAGCATTGATAGGCGAGAGGCATAAAACAAGGAGCAATCTGTGGCGACCGAATCATAAGGATGATCATGCACGCCGACTTACTTTCGTACTCATCATCATATCATATATACATAATCGTAATAATATAGGCCATATAGGTGTGGTGTAATAATCAATATCATTAGCAGGTAATGACTATTCGTAAGGATCTGCGCTCCGAGGATATTATCTCATGCAACGCCAAATAGTGGTGCCCGCCATGCCATTTGGCCATGGCGTGTATAAGCCGCCTGATAACGGTGATTGCCCGCCATATAGGCGCGGTGTGATATCATCATATAAGTATTACATCATGCTTATCATAACATGCTTATCATAGTATGCTTATCATAACTCATCATATGTATGCTTGACATCATATACGTATTACAATACATGATAGGGACTCTTAGCTATTCATACTTTATCGGGGAAAATGGACGTATAAGGTCGTGGACGTTATATGTCATTATGGAACATTCATCCGTATACGCCTCACCTTGAAGGAACAAGCATAAGGTGAGTAGGCATAATGATCAATGCCATTTGGATTACATATATATCTAGCATCATTAGCTTCTTAGGAGCATCATATATCATAGGCTATAGCATTTCTATATTTATATATATCAGTAATCATTGTATTCATCTCGTATGTCTTATCTCGTATAGCTATTCATGAATGAGGATCTTTACTTTCTTAGAGATAGGAACATTCATAGTGAAGAAAGGAAATTCATGCCTGGGACTCATGCCTTGGAGAGGAAAAGACTAGCCTCGCATACCTTGGCCGTTTAGCTATATTCTTTGGCTACCCTCTTTTAATGCTGTGCGTCTTTACCTTGAAAGGGTTCGTATCGTCATTAGCTAATCAATTACAGAACGCACTTCTTAAGGCTAAAGAAAATCGGACATTTACCTTTGTTTAAACTACTTTCGTGCCATATTCCATATCAACTCCGGACGGATTGAAGTAATAATCATGGAATATGTTAACAACAAAGTCATTCATTCATCTTATTTGCATTTCATAATCTCTTCAATTTCCCATAATCATGACTAAAAATCCATCGTCGTATTCTTTCGTATACAATGCTCATTTCATGTTCTATAGGTCATTTACAACATATTTATATCATCAACATATTCATTTCCATGATTGATCCACTACTAATCACAGAATGACATTATTCGTCCATTTAATGACCCATTTGTTGTACTCTTCTACAATCCATGAATCTTAACTCAATAATACTTCAAATAGCATGTAAAGTTCATGAAACTTACCTTGGATGATGGTTGAACAAGTCTTAAGTTGAAATACTTCAATTAGCAAAACCCTAGTTCCACCTTGCTTTGGAATTTCTTGGCTTAGATGGTCCCTTGATGTGTTCTTGCACTTAATTTCACCAATTGGTGGTGTTGATCTTGATGTTTCTTTTGATTTTTGTTGAATTCTTGTGGAGGAAATATTGGGAGCTTTCTAGAAGTCTCTTGAGGTGTCTTGAAGAAGAATGAAATGAAATGAGCTTAAGTCCCTTTTAAAAAATCCCAAAATACGATCTTTAATGAATTATTGTCGGGATGAACGGTGGTCGTAAAGCACCCTATACGGACCGTATTCGGTTTACGGTCCGTCCTAAATGCACGTATTTAAGCTTAAGAAAAAGGGCAAGAAAGTTGAGATTTTTAGCTTGGAGGACGATGCACTATACGGTCCGTAAATCACTTTCGGCCGTATTGTGCACTTCGACTTGGCGGGAAATTTTCGCAACTTTATTATTTCCACAAAATTCATGATTGGCCATTCCCGACTTAACAACACATCATATACTCAAGCTCTTCATCGTTCTACTCGTCACTCAAGTACGGAAAAATTTTGAGGTGTCACAGGTTCGATGTCGGGGAGAATCAGTTACTAGGCCCAAACTTAATTCAGCAAGCAGTTGATAAGGTGAAAGCTATTAGAGAGAGGTTGCTAACAGCTCAGAGCCGACAGAAATCCTATGCGGATAATCGGCGACGTAAGCTAGAGTTCAAGATGGGCGACTGGGTGTTCCTGAAAGTTTCTCCTATGAAGGGAGTGATAAGGTTTGTTAAGAAGGTTAAGTTGAGCCCTTGATACATTAGGTCATATAAGATCATTCGTATAGTGGGTATGGTGGCATATGAGGTAGAATTACCTTCGGAGTTAGAGTCGGTGCATCCAGTATTTCATGTATCTATGCTTCGTAAGTGTATCGGAGATACTTCAAGAGTAATACCGGTGAATGACATCCAGGTGATCGAGCAGTTATCACACGAAGAAGTTCCAGTGGCTATAATGGATAGACAGGTCCGTTAGTTACGGACCAAGGATGTAGCCTCGGTTAAAGTCTTGTGAAGGAATAAGAATGTTAAGGAAGAGACTTGGGAAGCGGAAGAGAGAATAGATGTTATAGCGAGTACCCGCGTTTGTTCTGGCGATACGGGAGGTTAAGGACAAGAGACATTATCTCCCAAGTATTGTTTTATTTCGGTTGTCATGATTGATCGTGTGAGGCCATGGTGGTATTGTTTGTTATAGTATGTGGCCTGTGTGGCATTATTTTTCGGTTGTTGCGTGCAGGGTGGATTGGTATAAGTGTAGGGGAAACTCTGCCGAAATTTTTATAACCCAGGATTGTTCAAACATTCGAGGACGAATGTTCCCAAGGGAGAGAGAATGTTACACCCCTCGTGTTCATAGTGGTAGAACCTATGATTTTCTAGTCGGGTACGCTCTTGGAATAGAGACCCGAGCCCGAGTTTGGAGGTAGAAAATGTCTTACCCTATGTACAAGGGGTACCCGGCAAATATTCTGGCAATTTATAGAGTTAAAAAGTTGATATAATCGAATCGACGCGATACGGAAAAGCAAAAAAAAAAAAAAATCTGAACAAAGACACCAGTCATCGTCGACAGACCATCGACGTACGGCATCAACAGGATCCTGCAGCCATGCATCTGCAGGCGTAGGTCAACGGGGCAAGTCGACGGACCATCGACATGTTGACGGGTGGTGCAATTGCTTGTGAACCGAGCAAAATAGCAGCCTTTTTGGCTTCCAAGTATAAATAGGTGATCCACGACCCTATTTCATATTTTTCCTTCCTCTCCATATTAGAAAACTAATATTTTCTCTCCCAAAATTTTTCATCATATTAGTGAAGATTTGACAAGACCAGTCTAGTAGAATGAGATGGTGAAGAAGAAGGTTGTTAGGGTTTCTTGAGGTTGTGAAGTTTAGGGAGTTGAAGTTGAAGTGATTCTTTGGATTCTTGACCCCTCAAGGTATGTAAATAATTTCTACCCTTATATTTAATTTGGTTATCAAGATTTTTAGTGATGTTAAGTGAAGAGGAGGTAATTGTGGAAGTGTTAAGTTGATGAAGGGAAATATAGTGATATAGGGTTATTTTAAGAGATGATTGGAAACGAGTTTACATATGTTTTGATATATATATATGTGTTATCATTGTCGATGTGAGTATTGTAGTTGATGTGGGATCGAATAAGAAGTTGGAGAGTTGTAAACTTACAAAGGAAATTAATGTCTATAGTTCGTTGAGCTTTATACGTATTTGAGGATGGTTAGTAAGTGAAGTAAATAGCCTAATTAAGCCCTATGTTTTCTTAATCGTAGACTTGCAAGTTCGGGAGGTATAAGTTGGACGATTGAGTATACTTCCAGGTATGTTAAGGGCATTCCTTTCTTCTTTTGGCATGATCCTATGATATGATCCAACAAGCGAGTAAGCATGCTTCCATATTGTTGGTACACTGTTAGAAGCATTAGAAGTACTTGATCTTTGATGTTCATGTACCATTTATGAGTAATCCTTATTCATGGGTCAAGTCTTATGTAGCGAAATTTCGGTAGCATGATTAATCATGCATTACATCATTATATATTTATATACATTGACCCGTGACTAGAAGGCGTTATATACGCACACATATCAGGCGTTATATACGCGAATATTAGATATATTTAAAGTATGAGAAGAAATATAGGCGTTATATACGCATTATTACTATGATGATGATATTGATTATGGCCACAGAGGAGCCAATATGATATGACGAGATGCCATAGAGGTTATATACGCACTTACATCAGACGTTATACACGCACACATACATCGGGCGTCATATACGCACTCCTATAGATGCACGACCATCATTGATAGGTATGAGCATGCATATTATGTGCCCGCGTAGGCATTAAAACTTCATACGTATTTATGCAGGTTTAGGCAGATACTAGTTCATACAAGTACATGCAGTCAGTCATTTCAGTTTATGAGTTCAGATCTTATCCATGATTCTTATGTATATATATGTGATTCTTATGTATATATATGTTGTTCTTATGCCTTACATACTTGGTACATTATCCGAACGATAGACGCGCCGCTCGGGGCGCGCGTTCATGCCGAGGTATAGGGAAAAGAACGGTGGTCCTCGATAAGAGACCTCTAGATTCGGCGATGGTCGAATACGCTCCATTTGGTTCGGAGCTACAGTCAGTTTCGGTATGCCCCTTTTGAGATGTGTGTACATATGGGTATGACGGGGCCTTGTCCTGTCCTTTCTACAGCTTTTATTCCAGTAGAGGTCTATAGACAGTTGTATGTAGTAGTCAGATGGTGTAGCCTTGTCGGTTTTTTTTTTTTTTTGTGCGATTGATGTGTGTACCCCTAGGGCTATATATATGTTCTTCCGCGTGTCGTGTATATATATATATATATATATATATGTGTGTGTGTGTGTGTGTGTGTGTGTGTGCAGATTGTACGGAGTTCTGATGTTCCATTGTTTTAGATCGGTTTATGCCATTTATGGGCCTTTAATGTTCTGAATGTTTCAGATAAGTGTTTAGGGGTGTTTGGTCGCTAGAGGTCAGACTCCCGTCACGGCTCATCGGTTTGGGTCGTGACACGTTGATTGGCTTGAATGCATGGAATACTGCTGCCTCTTACCTCCTCTATACTCACTATCAGCACCGGAAGATTTGGCCCTCTTACTATAACCTTTATCATAATCACGCTCACCCCTTTGCGGCTGTTATTGTTCTTCCAGATTCTGGGCATGGGCTTGAATGCGAGAGATATCCATCCCTTCCTGAAGTGAGGCCATCAGGCATTCCTTAATCAAATGTGTCCCCAAACCACTCATAAACCGGTGTACGCGGCCCCCCATATCGGTTACCATGGCTAAAGCTCACCTAGCCTAAGAATTAAAGTGAAGGTTATAATCTCGAGCGCTCATATTCCCCTGTCTAAGATTCAAGAATTTGTCATCTCTAGGCCGTCGAACCTCTGGCGGCAAATAATGCCGGAGGAAAGCATCTTTGAATTCTTGCCATACCGAGGAAGGTGCATTTACTCCTCTAGACGATATCCAGGTGTTATACCATGGAACGGCCACATCTCGCAATCTATAAAAAGCCAACTCTACTGACTCAACATCAGAAGCATGTATTATACGTAACGTTCTCAGCACCTTATCTATAAAATTCTACGAGTCCTCATCCGGTTTTGACCCAAAGAATTCAGGAAGATTTAAGCTAATGAAATCACGAGCTCTAGCACTGACAGCTCTATCACCATGACCCGTCTAAGGGTTGGGCCTGAGCTGCAACTAGCTGAGTTAGCAAATGGATGACCTCTCTCATCTCCTGGCCCAGGGCATCTGGTGGAGGAACTGGAGGTATTGAGCTAGAGCTGAGGCCCCTTCATGCTCCTCTGAAATGGGTGGAGTATGACAGGTCTGAGATGGAACCTCATTATGGTACTCACCCTCCTCTATATCTGTCAGCGGCTCTCGTTTAGTCCGCCTACCTGTCATTGTCTTGACCTTTTGGGCTGCTGTAGCTTTCCTCTTCACAGGCATCGCTGAAAACATAACACACGGTTAAGGAACAGAGAATTCTTATGTCATGGCTCTATCGTATTTCTACGATGGGGAAAAAAAGGTCAATCATTCCTAAATGCCCCGCAGCCTCCTGTTTATAAGTGTGGCGCACTTCACTCCCATAAACAAGACTCTACTGGACACGACTCGTAGACACACCCTAGGATGAACTGCTCTGATACCACTTTTGTCACGACCCAACCCGAGGGCGATGATGGGTACCCGGAGCTAGCCTACCGAGCAGCACCTAGCATGCTTCTTTCAATCTTATCTCGGTGGACCACATGTCTAACTCGCTATAATCATAACCTGTACAAACATGAATTCTCAAATAAAAACTCATTTACATGATAATCGTCAACTCCGCCCCATATACATATATACACACCCACAAGGCTTCAAAAATGATATACAATATGTACACTGGTGAGGTTGTGAAACTTCTAACTATCCATACATGTCTACGAGCCTCTATATAGACTACTGGAAATCATAAGGACGAGACAGGACCCCGCCATGTCCCAAATATATACACAAAAGGAGAATACCAATAGACAGCGGCTCCGAAATAAGTGGAGTGCTCCTGAGTCTCCGCTAATGAAGCTCCTAGGGGTCAGATTCATCTCCCTGTCTACTTGTGGGTATGAACGCAGCGTTCATAAGAAAGGACGTCAGTACAAATAATGTACTGAGTATGTAAAGCAACAACATAATAAGGATATGAGGAGCATGAGATAAAGAGATAACCTGTATATGTATTTGCCTCTCAAGGCAGATATCATGCATGCTTAGCTGTTTTTAAAAAAACATTTTTATACGTACATATATATAGCATACTGCCCGGTTATATTGGCACGGTGTTAATATCATATCATTATTATCTCGCGTCCAGGCATCCAACATTCGGGACGATCTCATAAGCTTCCTACTACAGTGGTGTGCGCATCTACGTGCCTGCCCGGCCGACTATAGCATGGCACGGTATGAGAAAATACATACATATATATAAAGCATGCACGAGAGCCCAAATAAATCGTTGCTACTCTATTGGAGTGACGTAAGTTCGGCAACCTCCGATTTCTATTATGGAATCATCATCATTGCTATATCCCACCTTGGAAGAATAACTATTATAAGATGGGATCAACAACAATGAATACAATCGATAATCATGTGACAAACTCAATAGTATCATGAGAACATTAAGAACTTCAAGCTTTGGCATTTCTAGAATTGAGTCATCATCATCATAATCATCGTCATTATCATCACAAGGATCATTATCAACTATATCATAAGAATCATGACAATTATGGGCTTCTAGTGTTTCTAGGAATAGGAACATGGTGGATATCATGTGTAGGTTGACAACTATGGAGTCATGCCTATAGAAAGAAATGGGTTAGCCTTACATACCTTCACGTCTTCTTAAATACTAACGTTTTCCTCCAAGGCCCGTAAAATCTACATTCAAGAGGATTCATAACAAGGTTAAGTCTTGAAAACATGCTTAAGTTCAAACTAGAGAAACTAAAAGGCTAACGGAATTCGGGCACCACTTCCCCTATTTCATCAACTTCCACCATACTATAAACGTATTCCCAAACAACAATAACAACATTAATATCATATTCAAATATTTATATTCAATTTAATCTCAAATTTAACCAAAATCCCTTTTTCGAGTTCACCTCATAGTCATCTTCTTCATTACAATACTCATGGCTCCTCCACTTTAATTCTTTTCCTTTCTAAGGGTACTAAACCTTTACATCAACTCAATCATAAGAATAGGATGGAGAACATACCTTGTAGTAGTAGAATTTCACCTTACTCAACTGTTATATCCCGCATTTTGTTGTAACCGGACAATTCAAGTGTAATTAATGGGATGACAAACAAGGTCTTACTTTGTTTTGTTAAAATATGAGTTGCTTATGAAAAATTTAGAAGTGAAATTAATGAGGAAGGTCGCGGGCATAAAGGGAAATGCAATACGACTCGTGGGAATATGGAGAAAGACGAAGGGCAAATTTGGAAGTTGGAAAAATATTTCATAAATTGTGAGTAAGAACTAGTCAAAAATACAAAGTGGGCTTGAATTTTTTTAGAAAAATTGAGGGTGTAACTGCCATAAGACATGGGTTAGGCCCATGACTAATTAATGTATGTTGTATTAAATAGGATGACTAAGTCATCTTTATGGTAATTGATAATCTCTAGAATTTTCAAGAAAGCAAGAACAAGAGAGAGAGGAGAAATCTAAGGGCCATTCGGCCATAGAGAAAATTGAAGAAAAATTTGCAAAAATCTTCAAAATCTTTTTCTACCAAGTAAAGGGTGCTTAACAAGGAATAGTAAATTGAGATCGTGCATTTTGAATGGAAATATGTGAATTGCTAGTGTGATTGTTGAATTATGTTAATAGTTTGGCAGGTTTGTATTCCCGGATTGTGATTGATGAGAAATTTGGCTATATTAAATGTGGATGGTATATTTACGGAGGAAGTCTTTACTGAAATTTGTTAGACAAATGATTACTTTGATTCTAACTCTAAGAATCCTAATAAGAGTTTGGTAAATGTGACCAATTTGCCGATTTTGACGAGATTGCGACGTGAATTTGGAATAGCAAAAGGAGCGGAAAGAGGTATGTAAGGCTTCATTCTTCCTTTCTATAGCATGTCTTAGACGTACTAAGTTGAATACGGGCCTCGGGGACCATTCTTTTCTCGAAATCAAGATTGAAATTCGCTATCATTCATTCGGTAGAATTGAACTAGAAATGGTGCAAAATTTTGGAAAAGCTTCTTAGACCTCTAGAACTTGCATAAATGAGACCCGATCACTCTAAAACTCTCATAAGAAATGTCATGAAACGTATTACACGTAAATTGTGTGCGCCGCCTCATGTGACCCGAGGTGGGCCCATTGTTCCCGGATTTTCTCTATCGCTTCCGTTTGACTTGTTTGGAGTAGAGTCTAAGGAAACTTTTGATCTTTATCCCGAATATCAAACGATAGGTACAATGACTATCTTAATGTAAATATGTCTACGATGACCGTGACAACGATAATGCTAAGAAAGAACATACGTCCATGATTCCTTGACTAGGGTGAAGAATATGATCTTATAATGATAACGATGGAGTTGAAAATGAGAAAATGCCTACGATAGACATATTGACGATATATTCTACTATAAAAATGAAAATATGAAAATGTTAAACGATTTCTTGATATCTCCACTTTGTATAGTGAATGAGCGCTATAAAGGTTCTAAGTAGTATGAAGCTATACCTTATGACCACTATTTGATGTTTTCTCTCATAATGACACTTTTCATTGGTAACCTCGCCTTATGATACACGTATATGTGCATGGATATGTATATGTATATGTACATGTATATGTAAATGTACATAGGGAAAAGGGAAGGGCAAGCGTTTTATCACCACCTTTGATTCGGTGGATTCCATCCGGACGCGGGATGCCCGGACGCGGGATATGGGGAGCGCACGCGTGCGTATATATGCGATGATATATATATATGACATGTTGTATTGGGACAACTTGTTGGGGAGGGGGTGGGAGAGCGTGTATTCGGCATGTGAATGTAAGAAAGAAATACGTTTCCGAAATGTCGTTTACTATATACGGGGATACGGGACACCGTGTTCGAAAATGGGCTAAGCTTGCATGGTATCCGCCTACGGGCATACACATATACGAGTTATACACACGGGATAAGCTCGTATATCTGTTACGTTATGACTTATACTCTATATTCACTTACTATGTTATCATTTATGCCTTACATACTCGGTATATTATTCGTGCGCGTCCTTCTTGTGGACGCTGCGTTTCATGCCACGCGAGTCGGCGGACGAGACGGTTTTTTGGTTCTAGAAGCTCAGGCGGCCTTGACGGCGCTCCGGTTGTTCCGAGCCTCATTCCCTTCGTACTATTTTGTGTATATGTATGCGGGCACGACGCTCGGCTACTTCTTCTTCTTACTGTATATGTGTACTATGATTAGAGGCTCGTAGACGGATGTGCTGGTTAGATGTTTGTATCTTGGATTGTTCGTATTCTTTGTATAGGGATAGCAAAGTTTACTAGTCTATGTTTATGATGGCCACCTTGCCTAATGTAAATGTTACGTAACAAAAAGAAAAAAAAATTCACACGGCTCTACGGCCTACTTGATAATGAGAATAGGATGCGAGATAAGGGTGCTCGGTACAAGTATCGGGTTCCGCGTCCGCCCCTAGTTGGGTCGTGACAGTGGTATCGAACGTTCGGTCCTAGGGTTTGTCTACGAGCCGTGTCGGTAGAGTCTTGTTTATGGGTGTGTAGCGCGCCACACTTATAAACGAGGCTACGGGGCATTTAGGAAATATGACCGCTTTTGTATTCTAAGATCGTGCGATAAGAGCTATCTTTACTAGGTTTCCATATTCTTTTCCTAATCCTATGATATGGTTTCGTAATGCCGCCGAAGAAGAAAGCTAGGGGCAGCCCGGCGGGGACACGGCGGCTCGGGCCGGACCGATGGGGAGGCCATCCAGCTATTGACTCGGTTGGTTGCCGCACGAGGCTCGGCGGCGAAGATGCGGACTCGGGAGGGCGGGCGCGTAAGTGCTAGGGCCCGTGATTTTGTTGCCCTACGACCTCGAGTTTTATGGGTCGAAACCGAAGAAGACCCTCAAAATTTCATAGATGAGATGCGAGGACTCGCGAATAATACATGCTTCGGATACGAGTCGGTGGAATTGGCATCGTACGGTTGCGGGATGTAGCCGATCCGTGGTATGACGAGTTGGAGATCCCTCAAGGGGAGCAAATGCCCCTCCCCGGTTTGGCGAGGGAATTTGCGAGGCATTTACGCGACATTTCTACCGCCGGAGGTCGGCGAGCTCGAGCCGATATGTTTCGAACCTTAGCGAGGGAAATATGAGCGTCGGGGAATATAGCCTTCGCTTTGCTCATTGGCAGTATGCCCCGGCCATGATAGCCGATATGGGAGATCATGTACACCGATTCGTGAGTGGGTTGGGGCCACGTATAATTAAGGAGTGTCGACGACTTCTCCCGGGATGGAATGACTATTGCCCGTATCCCGGCTCATGCCCAAAACACGGAGGAACAATACCCAGCTACGGGGAGGAGAGAGCGCTATCGGATAGGGGCTCCGGAAAAGGGCGATTCTTCGGGGCGAGAAGCGAATACGAGAGGAGGGCGCACAAGCTGGATTACGGATATTCGGGCCAATCGGTGGCCGGTGCACCTCCTCGAATCGCGAATAGAAGGTTTGATCATCCTCTTTTATTCGGGGCCGGATCGAGTGCCAATGCTTCGGGGTCCCGATGCGAGAGGCGATTTTAGTGGGACGGGCGCCCCCCACCACGATGTGCTCGGTGTGGCAAGCCACGTTCCAGGCGGTGTTACCCGGAAACGGTGGTTGTTTGCTGCGCGGTCGAACTGACCATCTTTATTTAGTGCGTGGCCCCCGCCCGCTAAAGGATGGAAGAGGCCAAACTCAGCCAGCCGGATCGACAATTGGTTCATCGTCGGCCGTGCGCCCTAGTGGACAGACTTCGTGCCCCCGGCGGGCCGCGGCCGGGGTGGAGGAGGGCGCCTAGTTCGGCCCGGTCCTCCTACCGTCTATATGCATTAACGGGCGACGAGGACCCGAGCCGCGACGCGGCCACGGTACTTTTCGCACCTTCATTTATTATGCGTGTCAATTGATTCGGATTCTATCTTATCCTACGCCGCCACTTGTCTTGTCGAACATATTAGATTCGGAAATTAGGACGAAAAGTAACCATACGTACGGGTAACGGTGAATACTAGAGAGCAAGCGGAGGGTAGAAGCGTAAATAAAGAAAAGATGTGTTACGCGGGCATTTTGAAAATTGCTAAGACCCCAACTCGTTCCATATTATGGGATATAAGTAGTGCGAGGGAGCGGAGGCGAAGATACTAACGCTAAGACGCTGAAATGCATTAAAGTTTCAAGGTTAAGCGTGCTGAGGTGAGGTAATTTCACGATGGGTGACCAGGAAATATGTTGAAAATTTCATAATTGTGGAAGCGGGAACAAATGTGAAATTAGGTAGTCCAATGTAAATTAGAGGGTGTGGAGTGGTTAGGAACCCTATAAAAGTCATGTAGGCGGAGACGGACTAGACTAGCAGAAGGGGAGGACATGTTGGACCAAAAATGGACTATGACGATTCAAGGACCAACAAGAGGGACTTATTAACGCAGAGCCGCGTTCGGGAGTTAAATCAATGGCCTATGACTTGAAGGCAACCTAAGCTCTTAGAATGGATATGTTGAGCGATGTGTGAGATATCTACGAAGGAGACCTCCCCGAAGTATTATAATGCACCATGAGGTCAGTTTAACATTCGAGGACGAATGTTCTAAAGGGGGGGAGGATGTTATATCCCGCATTTTTGTACAATCGGACAATTCAAGGTAATTGCGGGGGGATGACAAACAAGGTCTTACCTTTGTTTTGGTAAGCATATGAGTTGCTTATGAAAAATTTAGAAGTGAAATTAATGAGGAAGGTCAAGGGCATAAAGGGAAATTTGCAATACGACTCGTGGGAATATGGAGAAAGACGAAGGGCAAATTTGGAAGTTGGAAAAATATTTCATAAATTGCAAGAACTAGTCAAAAATACAAAGTGGGCTTGAATTTTTTTTTAGAAAAATTGAGGCCCAACCGGCCATAAGACATGGGTTAGGCCCATGACTAATTAATGTATGGTATTAAATAGGATGACTAAGTCATCTTTATCACAATAATCTCTAGAATTTTCAAGAAAGCAAGAACAAGAGAGAGAGGAGAAAAATCTAAGGGCCATTCGGCCATAGAGAAAATTCCCAAGAAAAATTTGCAAAAATTCTTCAAAAATCTTTTTCTACCAAGTAAAGGGTGCTTAACAAGGTGGAGTAGTAAATTGAGATCGTGCATTTTGAATGGAATATGTGAATTGCTAGTGTGATTGTTGAATTATGTTAATAGTTTGGCCGGGTTTGAATTCCCGGATTGTGATTGATGAGAAATTTGGCTATATTGAATGTTGAGGATGGTATATTTACGGAGGAAGTGCTTTGCCGAAATTTCGGTAGCCAAGTGTTTCCTTAAGATTCTAACTCTAAGAATCCTAATAAGAGTTTTGGTAAACACGACCAATTTGCGGATTTTGACGAGATTGCGACGTGAATTTGGAATAGCAAAAGGAGCGGAAAGAGGTATGTAAGGCTTCATTCTTCCTTCTATGGCATGTCTTAGACGTACTAAGTTGGATATGGGCCTCGGGGACCATTCCTTTTCTCGAAATCCAAGATTGAAATTCGCTACTATTCATTCAGTAGAATTGAACTAGAAATGGTGTAAAATGTTGGAAAAGCTTCTTAGACCTTTAGAACTTGCATAAATGAGACCCGATCACTCTAAAACTCTCATAAGAAATGTCATGAAACGTATTACACGTAAATTGTGTGCGCCGCCTCATGTGACCCGAGGTGGGCCCATTGTTCCCGGATTTTCTCTATCGCTCCGTTTGACTTGTTTGGAGTAGAGTCCTAAGGAAACTTTTGATCCTTATCCCGAATATCAAACGATAGGTACAGCACTATCTTAATGTAAATATGTCTACGATGACCGTGACAACGATAATGGTAAGAAAGAACATACGTCCATGATTCCTTGACTAGGGTGAAGAATATGATCTTATAATGATAACGATGGAGTTGAAAATGAGAAAATGCCTACGATAGACATATTGACGATATATTCTGCTATAAAAATGAAAATATGAAAATGTTAAACGATTTCTTGATATCTCCACTTTATCATAGGGAATAGCGCTATAAAGGTTCTAAGTAGATGAAGCTATACCTTATGACCCTATTTGATGTTTCTCTCATAATGACACTTTTCATTGGTAACCTCGCCTTATGATACACGTATATGTGCATGGATATGTATATGTATATGTACATGTATATGTAAATGTACATAGGGAAAAGGGGAAGCAATCGTTTTATCACCACGATTCGGTGGATTCCATCCGGACGCGGGATGCCGGACGCGGGATATGGGAGAGCCGTACGCGGCGTACGTATATGCGATGTATGATATATATGACATGTTGTGTTGGGACAACGTTGGGGAGGGGGTGGAGAGCGATGTATTCGGCGTACGTGAATGTAAGAAAGAAATACCGTTCTTTGCGAAATGTACGTTTCTTGTATACGGGGATACGGGACACCGTGTTCGAAAAATGGGCTAAGCTTGCATGGTATACGCCTACGGGCATACACGTATACGGGTTATACACACCGGGATAAGCTACGTATATCTATTACGTTATGACTTATACTCTATATTCACTTACTATGTTATCATTTATGCCTTACATACTCGGTACATTATTCGTACTGACGTCCCTTCTTGTGGACGCTGCGTTTCATGCCACGCAGGTCAGCAGACAGACGGTTTTGGTTCTTAGAAGCCTCACCAGCAGCACTTGACAGCGCTCCAATTGTTCCGGAGCCTCATTCCCTTGGTACTATTTTGTGTATATGTATGCGGGCACGACAGCGCTCGGCCCTTCTTCTGTATATGTGTACTATGATTAGAGGCTCGTAGACAGATGTGTACAGTTAGATGTTTGTATCTTGGATTGTTCGTATTCTTTGTATAACGGGATAGCAAAAGTTTACTAGTCTATGTTTATGATGACGCTTTGCTAATGTAAATGTTACGTAACAAAAGAAAAAAAAATTGGCACAGCTCCTACGGCCTACTTGATAATGAGAATAGGATGCGAGATAAGGGGTGCTCGGTACAAGTATCGGGTTCCCGTCACGGCCCCTATTTGGGTCGTGACATCAACTCTCTCTCCAAGACCAATTTCACCACAACCTTGAAAAGAAGCAAGAACTATCACTCTCCATGGATTTACCTTAAGGTTTTGATGTTGATACTCTCTTTAGATGCTATGGAAAGGTGTGGAGTGTTTGGGAACCTTCAAGAACTATTAGTAAGTCTCTAGATAGGTGGGGAAATAAGTTTTTACATTTGGAATGAAGTTGGGGTCGTTTGGGATTTAAAAAGGGGGCAAAATCCCCCCCCCCCGGTCCCACTAGGCAATGAGTATGCGGCCTAGGATACTGAGCATGCAGCCGCACACTCCATCCTCAGCTTGGGGATGATTTTGGGCAGTAAGGCCAGCCAATTTGGTAAGTTGACGATCAGTATGCGGCTCAGCACACTGAGTGTGCGACCGCCTTTTCTTGCCCATTTTCCCGATTTCACGGAAATGTGTTCCCTTCGATTCGTTCGACCCCCAATCCTTATGGAACCTTTTTGGCACTTATCTAGAAATTTATTAACCATCAAAGGGGCTCTATATCTCTCCCTCAAAGTGATGCTAAGCAATGTGTAACTCACATGATGTGAAAGCTTTCCAAACATGACTCAACCTCTACTTTTTCCGACAAACTTACTTCCATCGAATCATATGACTCTGGAAACTTGAGGTATTCACTCAAAATTATCAAATACATTTCTCAACCTTATAAGGGCCTCAGTTCCACTTTAGGATTACGCTATTATATTCATAATGCAAGCGACATGAAATTTCCAAGTTGTAATAAGGACGAGGTCGTCTTAGAGGCCGCGGCCGTACCAGAGGTCGTGGTCTTTGCACCAGCCAAAGGGGGCCCCCTATGGCTAGACAAAGGGGTGATATATCAGCATCGCCAGAGCCAGAGCGCAACCCAGAGTGTTAGCCAGAGTGCCAGCCTGCGCATGAGCATGCAGTCGAGGGAGGGCTAGGACCAGCCCAAACTCATCCCTAGGTGATTTCTACTCCGGTGCTTCAAGACACCATGGCTCATATTCTACTACATCTTAATGGACAACATTCCATGGTTAGTATCGCTACTCCAAGGGGATCACAGACTAGAGCAAGAGCGCAGACTCCTGAGCAGGGATAGACTTTAGGGATGCAGCCTGCTGCTACCATGGCCCCTCGAATTGATAGGATTCCAATACCTGCGAGTGCTTCCTAGGCCCATTACGAGCCAAGTTATGACCCTTGGAGAGTAGGAGCTGATTGGTAGATTTTTTAAGATGGAGTCGCCCAGATTCTTTGGTACGCCGAGTGATGATGATTATGAGTTTAAGATGGATATGCATGAGAGGCTGTATAAGTTGGGGATTGTTGAGTCTCATAGGGTTGACTACAGTCGTGTAGGGACGCGAAGACTTAGTGGAGGTCCGTCATTGATTGCCGGCCCGTTGGGTCGCCTCCACTCTCTTGGACGCAGTTTCATCAGGCTTTTCTAGAGAAGTACGTTCCCCATATTGTGAGGGACCAAAGGAGAGATGAGTTCATACACCTACATCAGAGAGGAATGTCTGTAGCTAAGTATGAGGCTCGATTTCTTTCTTTGGCTTGTTATGCTACGTATTTGATTTCTACTGAGCCAGAAAGGGTTAGGAAGTTCGTGGGTGGACTGGTACATCCGTTACATATGGCGTGTCTTCAGCTTTGTCGCTATTGAAGCTTCTTTTTAGTCCCTAGTAGACCATGCTGCGAGTGTTGAGTCAGCTAGGGCCCGAGCCCATGGTGGGGTTAGTCAGAAGAAGCCCCATCAATACGGTAGTTATAGTGGGTCGACTTCTAAAGGTAGGCTCCAGTCAGCCTGGACTTATCAACCGCATTCCAGCCGCCCTATTAAGTCAGCGCTATTGACTTCTTCAGGTGACCATTCGAGGCAGAGTGGTTATGGTTAAGGGCAGATTTCTGGATGTACTTATTCTCGGCCAACCAATCGAGATGGTTACTCTGGTTCTTCGACCTCATTGTTTCGGCCTTCGCCATCTAGACCTTACTATGTATGTGGTGATACTGGGCATATTACTAAAGAGTACGCCCGGTCGAGACAGAGTAGGGCCCAGCAGGGTTCCAAGTTCCAGACCTGTAGTACTCCGGCATTTTCTGGTAGTCGGGGTGGTTCTTCAGGTAGAGGCGGTACTCAGACAGGCCACGCGGTTCATAGTCCTCTAAGGGTTAGTATCAGTCTGGTAGAGGTGGTTCTCAGGCTTCTAGAGGAGAAGCTCAGTCCGGCCAGAGCAGCCGTGGTGATGCCCATTGTTATACTTTTCCTGGTAGACCAGAGTCAGATGCTATTATCACAGGTACCATTTCTGTTTGTCACCGGGTAGTTTCAGTCTTATTTTATCCAGGGTCTACTTTCTCTTATGTGTCTGATTATCATTTTGTGGTACACGGGATTTGGTTTGTGACCAACTTGATGTACCTATTCATGTGTCTACTCTGGTTGGAGATTCGGTAGTGGTCTATCGATCCTATTTAGTTACTTTTATGGGTTGTGACACGTGGGTAGATTTGGTGATTCTGGATATGGTAGATTTTGACATCATTTTGGGCATGAGTTGGTTGTCCCCTTACCATGCAATCTTAGATTGTCACGCCAGATAGTCACGTTAGCCATGCTAGGCATTCCTAGACTTGAGTGGAAGGGTACTCATAGTCCTGCCCCGAAGAAGATTATTTCTTACCTCTGAGCTAAGAAGTTAGTTGATAAAGGATGTTTGGCCTACTTGGACCCTATTTATGATACCAGTGCTTGCACTCCGTCATTTGAGTATGTGCCTATTGTGAGCGAGTTCATGGCGGTATTCCCTACAAATTTGCCGGGTATGCCACCCGATCGTGACATTGACTTCTGCATTGATCTAGAGTCGGGCACTCGCCCTATTTCCATTTCGCTATATAGGATGGTATCAGCCGAGTTGAGGATTTATAGGAGAAATTGCAAGATCTTTTGAGTAAGGATTTCATCTGACTGAGTGTCTCCTCTTGGGACGCGCCCGTGCTTTTTGTAAAGAAGAAAGATGGGTCAATGCAGATGTGTATTGATTACCACTAGTTGATCATGGTTATCATTCGAAATAAGTATCCTATCCCCCGCATTGATGACTTGTTTGACCAGCTTCGGGGTGTTTCAGTATTCACCAAGATTTATTTGAGGTCAAGCTATCACCAGCTGAAGATTGGGCCAAGGATATTCTGAAGATGACCTTTAGGACTCATTATTGTCATTATGAGTTCCTAGTTATGTCTTTTGGACTTACGAATGCCCCGGCAGCTTTCATGGATTTGATGAATGGCATTTTTCAGGCCATACCTGATTCCGTTGTCATAGCCTTCATTGATGATATTTTGGTGTATTCGCGAAGCAAGGAAGAGCATGAGCATCATTTGAGGATGTTGAAGGAAAAGAATCTTTATGCCAAGTTTTCTAAGTATGAGTTCTTGCTTGATTCTGTGGCATTCTTGGGCCACGTAGTGTCAAAAGACGGGATTATGGTTGATCCCAAGAAGATTGAGGTTGGTAGGGATTGGATGAGGCCCACATCAGTGACTGAGATTCATAGCTTTGTGGGTTTGGCGAGTTACTACCATCGATTTGTGAAAGGGTTTGCTTCGATTGCTTTTCACCTGACTTGATTAACTCAAAAGGAGGTACCTTTCCGGTGGCCCGATGCTTTTGAAGAGAGCTTCCAAAAGCTCAGGACCTTGTTGACTACAGCTCCGATTCTGGCATTACCCGTGGAGGGTAAGGATTTCTCCATGTATTGTGATGCGTCGCGTATTGCTTTAGGCTCCGTGTTGATACAAGAGGGCACGGGTATTGCTTATGCTTCTAAGCATTTGAAGATTCATGATAAGAACTACCCTACTTATGATTTGGAGTTGGCAGCGGTAGCCTTCGCTTTGAAGATTTAGAGGCATTACTTGTATGGGGTCCATTGTAAGGTATTCACCGATCACCGCAGTCTACAACATGTGTTCAACCAGAGGGATCTCAATTCTAGACAGCGTAGATGGATGGTGTTGCATAAGGATTATGATATCACCATTCTATACCATCTGGGCAAAGCTAATATGGTAGCTGATGCATTGAGCCGAAAGGCAGTGAGTACAGGCAGTTTAGCTCGGCTGATTGCTTCGAAGCATCCTTTAGCCATGGAGGTTCAGACTCTGGCTAACAGTCTTGTGCGACTCGATATTTTGGATTCGGTCAGAGTCTTGGAATGTGTTGAGGTGAGGTCGTCTCTTTTGGAGGAAATCAGGGCACAACAGTTCGATGATGCTAAGTTGTGTAAGATTCGTGATAAAGTGTTGAGTGGTGAGGCCAAGGAGGCCGTGCTTGGTGATGAGGGGGCTTGAGGATCAAGAGACGCGTGTGCGATCCTCGTGTGGGTGGTCTGATTCATTTAATATTAGAAGAGGCTTATAGTTCCAGGTATTTAATTCATCCGGCTGCGACTAAGATGTATTGTGATTTGAGACAGCACTACTGGTGGGGTAGAATTAAGAGAGATATTACAAATTTCATTGCTCAGTGTTTGAATTGCCAGCAAGTCAAGTATGAGATCCAACGACCTGACGGTGTGCTTCAGAGGATGCCCATTCCCGAGTGGAAGTGGGAGAGAATAGCCATTGTGTTTTTGTGGGTCTTTCAAAGACCTTGGGCAAGTATGATTCATTTAGGGTCATTGTGGATAGGTTGACTAAGTATGCACATTTCATTCCAGTTCACATTACGTATAATACAGAGAAGTTGGCCAAAATTTATATCCGAAAGATTGTACGATTGCATGGGGTTGCTGTTTCCATTATTTCTGACTGAGGTCCTCAGTTTACCTTCCATTTCTGGAAGACTTTACAGAGTGAGTTGGGTACTCAGTTAGATCTTAGCACCGCGTTTCATCCACAGACCGATGGTCAGTCCGAGAGGACCATTCAGGTACTTGAGGATATGTTGAGGGCTTGCATTATTGATTTTGGTGGTCATTGGGACCAATTCTTACCATTGGCAGAGTTCGCGTACAACAATAGCTACCATTCGATATTGATATGGCACCATTCGAAGCTTTATATAGTAGGAGGTGTCATTCTCCGATGGGGTGGTTTGATGCTTTTGAGGTGGACCTTGGGGTACAAATTTGTTAAGGGAGTCTTTGGACAAGGTGAAGCTGATTCAAGAAAAGCTTCTAGTAACTTAGAGTACACAGAAGGTGTATGCGGACCAAAAGGTTCGAGATTTGGAGTTTATGGAGGGTGAGCAGGTTCTTCTGAAGATTTCACCCATAAAGGGTGTCATACGATTTGGGAAGAAGGGCAAGTTGAGCCTGAGGTACATTGGTCCATTTGAGATTCTCCGTCGTGTTGTGCAGTGGCTTATGAGTTAGCTTTACCACCAGGTCTGTCAGGTGTTCATCCGGTGTTTCATGTTTCCATGCTGAAGAGGTACTATTCAGACGGTTCTTATATCATTCGTTGGGACTCTGTGTTTCTTGATAAGACTATGTTAGTATTATTCTGACCCGCGGGGATGGGCGACCTGATTCCCGAGGTAATCGGGCGAGTTCTATGAAGACTTTTGAGAATTAGAACCTTAAAGTGAAAAATCATTGACCGATAGTTGAATTTTGGATAAACAGACCTTTTTAAAAAATTCTTCCATTATGTGAGGTCTGGAGGGTCGATTATGACTTGGTGGGATGTCCAGTTTGGTTCCCCAGGCACTCGGAAGAGTTTTGGGCTATTGGTTGGAGAGTTGGTTTTTGGTCGTTGGGGGTTGACCCGGTCAAATAGACCTCCGATGGGAATTTCGAGACCGCAAGTGAGCCCATAGCATATTTTATGTACGAGTGCAAACCTGTTTTGTATCTAGGAGGTCTCGGGTGGATGTTGGGATTTGGGGAGAACATGGTGAAAACCCAGAATTTCAATGGTTACTGGTGTCTCGCCCCAGCAAGACTGCGTAAGCCCAGCAGGCGGGTGCACCCCCGGCGAAGGCTGGTGTCTCGCCCGCCTAACCGCCTCGCCGAGGGTTGGTGCGGGCGTGAGAACTCTCGCGGATTGTTACGTACCCGTATTTCGCACGTTCGGATGATTTGGAATAATTGCGAGAAATTAAAGGTAGGACTATTTCCAAAATTATTTTGGTTAATGTTGTTGATGTGTGGGATGTCTATGTAGTTTATGAACTTGGAAAGAAGAAACTGTGTTGCTAATGTTCTTATTGAAGTCGGAAAGATTCGGGTGGTATGGTATGTTGACTAAATCATTTTGAAAGACATATGAATTGAATTGAATAGATTGAATGTGAAAATGTTGCTAGCCTAGTGTTGGTATTGTTGATAGTTTAGGGTTGAATTCCGGATTGCCGTTGATGTTAATTTGGGCCGAGCCATATTCTCGGACGGTGTATTTGGGGAGGTGCGCGAAATTTCGGCAGAAAATAAGTGAACTTATTTGGAAGACTAAGACAAGTGTTGGTTAAGAGTGAATTCTTAAAGCCTTATGGTTGATATTTGGTAAATGTGACCAAATTGCGGCTTTTGGCAAACTTGGGAGTCGGGATTTGGAGAAGCTTAAGGAGCGGAAAAGGTATGTAAGGCTTACCCTTTCTTTCTTTGGCATGTCCTAGATGTAATAAGCTTGAATATGTGCTTCGGGGACCACTCCAATTCTAGAAGTCCGAGGTTGAATTTAGTTACTATTCATTCAATAGAATTGAACTAACTAATTTCTGTTGTATTGTAAAGAAATGTCCAAACGTCCGTAACTTTTGAAAACGAAAGTGGAATGCCTTGAAATCTTCGAGGATAGTCCAATGAGACATAATGACCATGTTTTTTTATGTTCGTTACCCGACTTGACCGAGGTGGGCCCACAATCCCGAGACCTAATTGTCTTTGTTCTATTTGCCTTATGTCCGTAAGATAACTAAGGAAACCTTTGACTTTCGTTCCGAATTTAATATAAGTATCTGGTAACTTAGCCATGAGCATTTTGGTTTGACTATCCGGATATAAACACTCCGACACGAATGGTCTGATATGAATATTTTGATATAAGCACTCTGATGTAAATATTAAAATAGAAATTACGATATAAGTATTCGGATATAAGTGTTGTGACACAAGTATTTGATACAAGTATTTTGATATGAACATTCTCTCGTGAGCTTTAATGTTCTTCATACATGATCTGGATCGCTTGAAAAGTCCGAAGAGGTTTCCTCGCGCTTCAAATGTCCATAACTACGATACTAATTCGGAAGGACCCGAAACTTGCTTACGGATCTTCATATGTCGGTAAGTGTACGTATCCATCGAGTACGGATTTATGTGCATATGGTTTCTCACGACTCGCCGTGCGTAGCTCGATGTATCTTTCAGAGTCCGGGCCGGCATGTTATGTTCTCGTGCGTACTTTACGGTATGATTCGATTCACCGAGTCCGGGCCGGGACATGATCTCGTGCGCACTTCTCGCATTATTCACCGAGTCCCTCGTACTTGCGGGCGGGACACGTTATCCGTATGTTTATGATGATACGGGGATGGCGGCAAGGATGGCATTTGATATTATCCGCCGAGACCCGCGATGGGGCGGGACACGTTATGTATAATTGGTATGATTCGGTCATCCGCATGATTCTACATTACCGAGTCCTTAACAAAAGGGCCGGGACACGTTATTTGCATATACGACATATGAGTACGTTATATATGATCCTATTCACCGAGTCCCGCATCGGAGGGCCGGGACACGTTTTATGGATATGCGGTATATAATATCGTCTGAGTATTCTGTGCATTCTGTATTTCGTCCGCTATATGACCTCATCTGAATAGTACGTACGTTACGTAATGCATCGGTATAGCGATCATACGAACGTCCGTACGTTCGGATTCCGTCCGATACATAATCTTATCTGAATAATCTGTACGTTCTGTACTCCGTCTGACGTGCGACATCTCCGGTGCATTCTGTATTTTCTGCACCTCTTCGGACATGCGATCTGTAACTGTAAAATAAGCATTTTAGTACTCTGGCTGACTTATTTGTACTCCTTCTGGTATATGGGACAGGTATGTCTGGTTTGTGTCTGAGAAATAGGCGTACGGCATTTTGACTCGTACTTATCTTTTAGTCCCGATTGTTTCGATTATGGTTCTGTTTTCGTATTGCATGTCTTACGTACTCGATACATTTAAAATCGACCCCCTTTCTTCGGGGGCTGCCGTGTCATACCCGGCAGTACTCCCGGATGAGCCGAAGTTACTATAGAAGATGTTTCGGCGAGAGATGGCAAAAGCTCGTTCTCCGAGGGTGCCAAGTCGAGTTTGTTTGTTGTTGTGACTTCGGATTCATGTTAGAGACTTTGCGAGACGTCGTCGTGGGTGTTGGTTGTCGATGCAGCAGCGGCTCCGTCAGCCGATGTGTCGGTCTGGGTTAAGTATTGATTTTGTATGATTATAAATTTGTTCGATTTGAAGGCTACGAGAAAGAACATTTCCGAAAAATTTTGCTATGTATTTTATCTTATTCGATTTAAAAAGTCTGGAGTAATTTTGTATGCAGCAAGAGTCTGAGGGTTCGCTCGGCCCTAGGTAAGGGTCGGGTGCCCATCACACCCTAGTAAGGTCGGGGTGTGACAGTGATACTATTGAAATCCATCCCAGGGGATGATATTCCGCCGAGGCAAATGCGCGGCAGCGGGACCACTTCTGCTGGAGTGGAAGACGTTGTTCCAAAATCATTAAATGCCTAAACTAAACCCTTCATTTCTCATTCCCAAAATTAATTCTCCAAAGTGACTCAAGGGCGATTTGAAGTGTTTTCTGAGTGGATTCATCTTGGGGTAAATCTCTTCCACCTTGTTATCCATTACTTACTTTCCTAAGCTTGAAATATATGGTGAAAATCTAGAAAGCTAGTTGGAGAAGATGAGTTTTAACCTTAATTTTATTATTTGAATTTTAGGCTTTGAATGTGCGATTAATTGATGGATTTGACTAATCTAAGCATGAAATTTCATTAATTAGTAACCAATAGGCTAGAATCTTCAATTTGAGTTGAGAAATTGAATATGGAAAAGCTAGGGTTTTTGCCTAATTTGAGGGTTTTTCCTTGAATGATGAAATTGATCACTGATTGAGCTAAATTAGCAATTGGAAAGTAGAACTAAACTTCTAGAATGTTGGGTTACCAATTCTATCTTTTGAAATGCCTTTTTTACCCTTGTGGGTCTGATTTCCCTCTTTTCCTTAGTTGATTTTGATTCGAATGAATGTATAGCAAAATGGGTACCGTTGATCCCCGTTTCCAACTTAGATTTTGGTAATGGCTAGACTCTTCGGAAGGGCAAGGCTCAGATTTGATTATTCGTGGCACCAGCTCGGCAGCGAATGTTACACCCCGTATCTTCGAAGAAGCACTTATCAAATTTTAAACATAAGTACGTTGAGTTATGGTTGAGTAAAATCACTTTGGAATATAATCAAGCATTATTAAGTATATTTAATGAGTGAAGGAAGTATATAAGGTATACCGGAAGGTTTTATGTGGAAATGAGTGGAAGAAATGGAGTAGTACGACTTTTGAGAGAGGATTGGTAAAATTTCGTGTGAAAATTTTGATCCAAATTGAGGGGAGAACATCTCTTAGCATATGAAGTATTTTGACGTGAAACAAAAGTATAAAATGAAGTTCGTCGAGTCTAGTTTCCAACGCAACAAACTGCTCATCGATAGGACATCGGAGTAGAGAATTAAGGACGTTACAAGTTCGGCTGACAGAGCAAAAATGCGTGCTACAGTAACTGCTACATTAACCGACTTGCTACAGTGACCCAACCCGAATTCGAACCTTATAAAAGGGACAAAACCCCATTTTTTCACTAAAGAAAAATCAATTTTATAGCAGCTACACAAAGGGTAATTATGTCATAAAAAAGTTGAGGGTTTGAAGTGATTTTGCTTAATCAAGGCTCGGATAGTGCGTAGTTGTGATCACGGTATTATATTTCGTTGTATTTGGCTTGGATTCAAGGTGGAATCCTGAAGATATTATCGTTTGGACAAGAAAAAGGTATGAATCTTTCTCTTTTGGTATTATTTAAGGCTTATTTACGAAGATAAAGTCGTTAGATAATTGTATAGTAAGTTGGTTAGTTATGGAAGTTGAAAAACTGCGTGTGGGCTATTTTATGGTACATATTGGTGTTGGAAATGATGTTATTCATGTTTGTATTGTTGTTGTTGTTGTTGGTTGCTGAATTGAGATTTCGGGCTAGGCATATAAACGGGGAGATCTTTGCCCAATTTTCAGCAGGATATAAAATAGTTTGATTTGAAAACTTAGTACAAGTATACAACAATGAGTCTAACAATAGTGTGAATCCTCTTAAATGTAGACTTGCGAGCTCGGACGAATAAGTGTAGATAATTGGAGGCTGAACATGTATGTTAAGGCTCGTCCCTTTCTTCCAAAGGCATGATTCTTATGTTATGATTTCATACATGTTTCCATAACCACCTTGTTTCCAAGAGCTAGAAGTTTTTGACTCTTAAAGCTTCTTATGATGTTAAAGATGAGAATGTTTTTATGAGGATTACGGTGATGATGACTTTATGTTTAAAAGCCTCAAGTTATGATTTCAACGATGATATGAGAATGTTGAGCTATTTCATGATTTTCTCGATTTTACTCATTTTCGTTGATTTCACATTATGCATTGTTCCTTCGAGGTTAGATATAGCGATAATGGTTGTTCCATAATATGAATCGGAGGTTACCGACCTTACTTCATGTTATAACCCGTATCTCACACCTTTGGACACCTCGGGATTTTTGAGTTAAGTTGAGGACAATGCAATGTATTGATCTTGTTCGATATATATGTTGGTTGTGGAAAAATTTAGACGTGGAAATATTGGAAAAGGCTATGGCAAAATTGGAATTTCAAAAAATTAGTTTCATGAATTACAAAAAAAAATTATGGACTAAGTAATTGGGCTTGGAAATGGAAAAAAAAAAATGGGCCAAGCCGTAGCAATCAAAAATTGGTATTATAAAGGAAAATAAGTGGGGCTAAAGGGATATTCAAGAAACTTCAAGAAAATGAAGAAAGAAGTTAAAGAAAGAAAGAAGGAGAAATAATAACCATGGCCATTCAGCCATGGTCCTCAAACTTGGTCCCCTTAAATTTTGTTTCCAAAATTATTTTCTTGTTATATTCCTACTAATTCAAGGGTCCTCTACAACGTGGTATAATTATTTCGGAGAGATAAAGTCGTCCGTTTCGTCGTTTGGGCAAATTGGTGGAGTGGAGAAGTTGAGAGAAAAAGGTATGATTCT
>NW_026727268.1:0-34424 GCF_029784015.1 Lycium ferocissimum | reverse complement strand
TTTGATTATAAAACACTATATTGATATTGATATGAGAACGATACGGATGAAATATGTTCAAAGGCAAGTTTTGTTTTGAAACTCGATTGTTGCATTGAATCCGTTCACCTTGTCATAGATACGATTCTCTTTACTTGTTTCATGCTTTATATACTCGCATATTCCGTACTGACCCCCTTTCTTCGGGGGGCTGCGTTTCATGCCCGCAGGTGCAGACGCTCGTTTCGGAGATCCGCCAGCCTAGGACATCTACTCAGCTATTTCAGAGTGCTCCTTTGTTCCGGAGCATAGTTTCGTGGTATAGCCCTTTTGATATGTATATATGTTGTTGCTCAGGGTACGGCGGGGCCCTGTCCCGTCATATGATGTCGTTGTCACTCTTAGAAGTCTGTGGTCACATGTGTGGGTCTATGTGTAGTTGATGTTTTGTTGTGTGGACATGACTTGTGTTTGGGGCGTACCCATTTGTAGTGGCAGCCTTGCCGGCTCGCGTAGATATATGTTTATGATGGCAGCTGTGTATGAAGGTTGTCACACCCCAATTCCCGATAGGGTGTGATGGGCACCCGACCCTTACCTAGGGCCGAGCGAACCGCGTACTTTCGTAATACTCATAGCCATACCGGGCCCACAAAGCATAACATAAGCACGGGGTGAAAATTTTTTTTTAAAAACATACATGCCTTTCGTCTTTTCAAATCAAACAAAATCCGTAACCATAGTGAATCTCGTAAACACATGAAATTCATAACACAATGCGTACTTGATACATCGGCTTACATAGCCGCCGTTACAAACGGACATCTCATACACACGACAACGTCTCGCAAAGTCTCTAACATAACTCCGAATACCATACAAAGCATTCGACTCGGCAAAGACTCCGGAGGAAATGGAGCTCGCCAACCCAAAAACATCTTCCTCGCTAACATCATCTCGCTCATCCGTGGGTACCGCGGCATGAAACGCAGCCCCCGAAGAAAGGGGGTCGTACGGAATATGTACCGAGTATGCAAAGCAGTAAAATACGAAAACGAAATAAGGCGTACCAAACGCAAGCACAATAGTCCAAATACCAACGTACTTACCGACATCCTCGCACCCATACACAAACCATACACATACCGCGCGGGGGAACCCGGCTAATATCACAAACATATAAATATACACACACACACATACATACATACCGCGGTCAAGAATCCGGCACATGCGTCACTGTTCCCCGCGGTCAAGTATCCAATGCCGGACGATATCACACATACACATGCCGCGGCCAAGTATCCGGCTGTCATGGCACAGCCCCGCGGTCAAGTATCCAAAATGACGATATCACACATACACATGCCGCGGCCAAGTATCCAGCCGGTCATGGCACGGCCAGCGGTCAAGTATCCAACGGACAATATCACACATACCGGCCCGGACTCGGCGAAAAAGGTAACAACGAAATGCACGAAACGAATCATCAAAGCAACCAAATACACACGGGCGAATCGTAAATAGCCACACGTATATAATTTCTTTTATTACAAACTCAACAAACAACCAAAGCACACCATCCCTTTAAAACCAAGACAATAGTTAAATCGGGTTCTTTTCCGAACATTATTCGAAAACATATCAAGATCACATGCATATGAGTAAATAAATAATTAGGTTGCCTTCCAAAACCGGTGACCAAATATATTTACTAACATCGGCAAGTGCGAAACAAGTTTCGCATTTATCGGAATTAGTATGCAAAAGTTACAATCTTTTTAAATCGTTCTTATGTGTCAAAATATATTATCAACTCAAGGAAGTAGTTAAAATAACTATTTTATAGTAAATCGGAGCGCTAGTCAAAAGTTTTCTTTTCAAAATCACAAAAATATACCAAACGTATGCGACATAAGGAGATCTCGGAATGCGCGGGCCCCACCTCGGGTCGAGCCGAGGCGGCGGACGTAAATTACAAACATTAGGCTACCTACAGCCATCCATCAAAGTTTTGGAGCGATCCGACACGTTTACCACAATTACAAAGGTTTAAACATTCTTTTGATCAAATATAAGGATTGTAGTTCAATTGCACACTAATGAATAGTATGCACGGAATCAAACTCGGATTTCCAAGAACAGAATTGCCCCCGAGGTTCCGATCTTAGCCTAGTAGGGCTAGGACATGCCAAAAGAAGGAAAGGGCGAGCTTTACATACCTGAACTGCGCCTTACGCTCGTCAAATCTCAATTCTCGTTTCGTCCAAAAACTGCAAATGGTCATCTTTACCGCTACTATTCATGCAAGTTAACAATCAACTTTGGTTAAGCATTTGACTACCGAAATTCCGGCAAAGCACCTCCCTATAAATATGACACCCCCGAGATTCAACTCGGCTCAAAATATCAACAACAACCAAACAACAACACCTACAATCACAATAAGCACAATACAATCCGCAACTAGTCTTCTTCTTACCTAATGCAATCGCTTCCAAACCAACTTTACACTTTCAAGTCAATATCAATATTTCCATATTCGCACACTAACTCAAGATCATACAAACATAGGCCAAGAATATTCCAAGCCATTTATCCAATGTTCAATAATTCCATCAATTCCATATTTCACCCAAAAGTCTTGCATATATATCAAAACCATCAAACACATTTTCTACTTACGAATTCATGATCAACAACATCTATCCATACTTTAACAACTTCATTTTCCATAATGTCATAAAATCACACTAAAATAACATAACCTTCTACAATCCATTTTATTGCCAACTTAAACCATTTAGCCCTCATTTACATCATAAGATCACAACAACACAACTAACACCTTAAACAAAATTAATCCATGCATTAACCACATCATTCTCTTAAATACAAATTTTTCATTAATCATACAACGACCTCCAAACAGCCCGCAACCTTCATAACATCAATTTCATTCATTAAACTTCATTTTATCACATGGAATTCATTTCGACGACGATCAAAATACTAAATAACATAACTTCATTTCATGCATACAAACAGCCCCTACTTTCGGCCACACCCCAACCTACAACACTCCATGAGTTTCATTCCTTTTCTATACATCACAACAACACCAAAAACATGCTAGATTCATTAATTCATCACCTTAACAACACACACACACACATGCACGGCCAAGACTACACTCCACGGCCCAACTTGCAACACCCCATATTTCATGAGTTTCCATTCATTTCCATACTCCACAACATATACAAATCATCTATAACATATGAAAAATAAGATTAAACCATACCTCTTTCACTTGGTTCTTCAAGTTGGCTAGGATTTGCTTTGGAACTAATCCTTGTTCCTACTACTCCAACAACCCCTCCATGTTGTTAAGCATCTCCTAAGGAGTTGAAATGCTTGAGACAAATATTTTTCCTCAATTTTTTTCCTTGGACTGCTTGGCTAGGAGCCATGGCCGAATGGAAGCTTGGTTATTTCTCCAAGTTTCTTGAAAGCTCTAAGGCAACAAATGATGAAGATGATTAAGCTTATCATCTTATGCACACATATATATATCACATGTGGCCTTGGCCCACACTTGCATGTGGCCGGCCACCCCCTCAAGTTTTCTCTTTTTTTTTTTTTGAATTCTTAAGTCTCCAAATCTTCACTTTTGGCCCCAAGTTTTCATGAAGTGTTCATCCTTCCATAATTCATTTTTAGCCCCATCTTTCATGAAATATTATTAGTTCCCATAACTCCACCTTTAACCTCAAATTCCTTAATATTTCCATCCAACATAATTCATAAGCAACTTGTGTCTTGAAACAAAGTCGGAAGAATAGCCTTGTTCTCAACTCGTCGCAAACAACTTAAAATATTCCGACATACAAAGTACGGGGTGTAACATCCTTCCCCCTTTAGAACATTCGTCCTCGAATGTTCAACTAGCCTTACGGGGTCTTACAAGCACCCGGGGGAGATTTCGACAGAGTTTCCTCTACATTTCTTGCTATCTCAAAACCTGGACACAGAAAATACCAACAGTGCCTCACAGGGCCATCATACGTACATACATCATACCATATCGCAGCCACACAGGGCTCCCAATATCATCAATAATACACAAACGATAAACATACCTCGCATGCCCAACTCAAACGGCACTCGCTACACCTTCTTATTTGCTTTCCCCCTTTAGGCTTCAACTCGTACTTCGGTCGCAACTTCAATATCTTTCCCAACATACATCTTCATACCTTCGCTTACCTGCGTACTTCGTGACTTCCAACACCATCAATCGTTTTCTTCCGTCAATATCATTCTTCCACTGCAATCACAAATCGGGGTGAGGAGTACCATCTCCTATGACTTGGCTCTATGGCACGATCTCAGATGTGAAAGAAGAGTAACCACCCTAAATGCCCTGTAGCCTCCTCGTTTATAAATGTGGCGCGCAACACACCATAAACAAGACTCTATCGGACACGACTTTGCGTACAACCCTAGGACGACACCGCTCACCGTTCGATACCACTTTGTCACACCCCAATTCCCGATAGGGTGTGATGGGCACCCGACCCTTACCTAGGGCCGAGCGAACCCGCAGACTTTCGTAATACTCATAGCCATACTGGGCCCACAAAGCATAACATAAGCACAGGGTGAAATTTTTTTTTCGGAAAACATACATGCCTTTCGTCTTTTCAAATCAAACAAAATCCGTAACCATAGTGAATCAGAAACACATGAAATTCATAACACAATGCGTACCGATACATCGCTTACATAGCCGTTTACAAACGGACATCTCATACACACGACACCGTTCGCAAAGTCTCTAACATAACTCCGAATACCATACGTAGCATTCTCGACTCTAAGAAGACCTCCGGAGGAAATGGAGCTCGCCAACCCAAATGAACATCTTCTCGCTAACATCATCTCGCTCATCCGTGGGTACCGCGCGCGTGAAACGCAGCCCCCGAAGAAAGGGGGTCGCACGGAATATGTACCGAGTATGCAAAGCGTAAAAAAGAAAACGAAATAAGGCGTACCGAACGCAAGCACAATAGTCCAAATACAAACGTACTTACCTCGACATCCTCGACACATACACAAACCATACACACATACCGCGGCCGGAACCCAACGTTAATATCACAAACATATAAATATACACACACACACACATACATACCGCGGTCAAGAATCCAAATCATGTATGTCACAACCAGCGGTCAAGTATCCAAATGACGATATCACACATACACATGCCGCGGCCAAGTATCCGGCCATCATGGCGCGCCCCGGTCAAGTATCCAGCGGACGATATCACACATACACATGCGCGCGGCCAAGTATCCGGCGGTCATGGCACAGCCCCCGCGGTCAAGTATCCGGCGGACAATACACACATACCGGCCCGGGACTCAGCGAAAAAGGCAATAACAGAATGCACGAACAGAATCACAAGCAACCAAATACACACGGGCAGAATCGTAAATAGCCACACGTATATAATTTCTTTTATTACAAACTCAACAGAACAACCAAAGCACACCATCCCTTTAAAACCAAGACAATAGTTAAATCAGGTTCTTTTCCGAACATTATTCGAAAACATATCAAGATCACATGCATATGAGTAAATAAATAATTAGGTTGCCTTCCAAAACCGGTGACCAAATATATTTACTAACATCGGCAAGTGCAGAAACAAGTTTCAGATTTATCGGAATTAGTATGCAAAAGTTACAATCTTCTGAAATCGTTCTTATGTGTCAAAATATATTATCAACTCAAGGAAGTAGTTAAAATAACTATTTTATAGTAACTGGAGCGCTAGTCAAAAGTTTTCTTTTCAAAATCACAAAAATATACCAAACGAGGCGACATAAGGAGATCTCGGAATGCGCGGGCCCCACCTCGAGTCGAGCCGAGGCGGCGGACGTAAATTACAAACATTAGGCTACCTACAGCCATCCATCAAAGTTTTGGAGCGATCCGACACGTTTACCACAATTACAAAGGTTTAAACATTCTTTTGATCAAATATAAGGATTGTAGTTCAATTGCGCTCGAATGAATAGTATGCGAATCAAACTCGGATTTCCAAGAACAGCAATTGCCCCGAGGTTCCGATCTTAGCCTAGTAGGGCTAGGACATGCCAAAAGAAGGAAAGGGCGAGCTTTACATACCCGAACGCGCCTTACGCTCGTCAAATCTCAATTCTCGTTTCGTCCAAAAACTCGCAAATGGTCATCTTTACCGCTTACTATTCATGCAAGTTAACAGCTCAACTTTGGTTAAGCATTTGACTACCGAAATTCCTACACCTCCCCCTATAAATATGACACCCCGAGATTCAACTCGGCTCAAAATATCAACAACAACCAAACAACAACACCTACAATCACAATAAGCACAATACAATCCGCAACTAGTCTTCTTCTTACCTAATGCAATCGCTTCCAAACCAACTTTACACTTTCAAGTCAATATCAATATTTCCATATTCGCACACTAACTCAAGATCATACAAACATAGGCCAAGAATATTCCAAGCCATTTATCCAATGTTCAATAATTCCATCAATTCCATATTTCACCCAAAAGTCTTGCATATATATCAAAACCATCAAACACATTTTCTACTTACGAATTCATGATCAACAACATCTATCCATACTTTAACAACTTCATTTTCCATAATGTCATAAAATCACACTAAAATAACATAACCTTCTACAATCCATTTTATTGCCAACTTAAACCATTTAGCCCTCATTTACATCATAAGGATCACAACAACACAACTAACACCTTAAACAAAATTAATCCATGCATTAACCACATCATTCTCTTAAATACAAATTTTTCATTAATCATACAACGACCTCCAAACAGCCCGCAACCTTCATAACATCAATTTCATTCATTAAACTTCATTTTATCACATGGAATTCATTTCGACGACGATCAAAATACTAAATAACATAACTTCATTTCATGCATACAAACAGCCCCTCCTACTTTCTACCACACCCCAACCTACAACACTCCATGAGTTTCATTCCTTTTCTATACATCACAACAACACCAAAAACATGCTAGATTCATTAATTCATCACCTTAACAACACACACACACACACATGCACGGCCAAGACTACACTCCACGGCCCAACTTGCAACACCCCATATTTCATGAGTTTCCATTCATTTCCATACTCCACAACATATACAAATCATCTATAACATATGAAAAATAAGATTAAACCATACCTCTTTCACTTGGTTCTTCAAGTTGGCTAGGATTTGCTTTGGAACTAATCCTTGTTCCTACTACTCCAACAACCCCTCCATGTTGTTAAGCATCTCCTAAGGAGTTGAAATGCTTGAGACAAATATTTTTCCTCAATTTTTTTCCTTGGATCGCTCGGCTAGAGCCATGGCCGAATGGAAGCTTGGTTATTTCTCCAAGTTTCTTGAAAGCTCTAAGGAAACAAATGATGAAGATGATTAAGCTTATCATCTTATGCACACATATATATATCACATGTGGCCTTGGCCCACACTTGCATGTGGCCGGCCACCCCCTCAAGTTTTCTCTCTTTTTTTTTTGAATTCTTAAGTCTCCAAATCTTCACTTTTGGCCCCAAGTTTTCATGAAGTGTTCATCCTTCCATAATTCATTTTTAGCCCCATCTTTCATGAAATATTATTAGTTCCCATAACTCCACCTTTAACCTCAAATTCCTTAATATTTCCATCCAACATAATTCATAAGCAACTTGTGTCTTGAAACAAAGTCGGAAGAATAGCCTTGTTCTCAACTCGTCGCAAACAACTTAAAATATTCCGACATACAAAGTACGGGGTGTAACAAAGGTAGCCTTCTCGGCTTATGTTTTGTTGGGACGTTCCCCTATATATATATGACAGCCTTGCCGGCTTTTGTGCGGTATTAACTGTTAAAGGTTATAACTCTTCAGGAGCTAGGTAGCTTTGATATGCATACGTCTTGTCTGTATACTTATAACAGTTCGTGCAATCTAGTAGTGTATGACTATAGATAACAAGTGTATACGAGTGTCCAGCTCGGGCACTAGTCATGGCCTACGGGGTTGGGTCGTGACAATGTATCACCGGGGTTGTTTTATATAAATATAAGTTCCTAATAAGTTACTAAGAACGGGTTGTGATTTGTAAAGGGTACGAGTGCCCAGTTCGGGCACTAGTCACGACCTACGGGGCTGGGTCGTGACACAATTATTCCACCAAAATAGATCCTTAGTGACCTTTTTAGGTCTCTCAACCATCCCTAATCATCCCAACTCATTTCAAGAGAAGATCAAGCCCTAAAATCCTCCACTAGTTCATAGAAGGTGTGTGTTCTTGCTTCTAGTTAAGTTGTGGTGACTAAGTTTCGAAGTAAGTTGTTCGGGTTGAAGTTCTTAAATCTATAAGGTATTTTCTTCATTCTATTTCTTATGTTGAGTTGATTTTAAGGTTTAGCAAGTCTTAAGAGTGAAAATAGTTATGGAGAAAAAGTCATAAGGTGTTGTGGTGAAGTTGTTGCTATGAACTAATTTTGAAAGGGAGTTCCTGGATTAATTTGAGCTTAGTTTGAATATAATCTCTTGGATATGGTGTTATGATATTGTTATGGATGTTTCGGAGTTGGGAGGAAGTATATGATATAGGGGAAATACTGCCCAATTTTCGTTAGATCACCTATTAGTTTAATTGACCTTATAAGTATTTCAATGACTTAACCTTAGTGTGAATCATCTTGAATGTAGATTTTACAAGCTCAGGAAGATAGACGTTGAGTGGTTAAGTAGACAACGAGATATGTAAGGTTGTCCTTTTATTTATTTGGCATGATCATATTGATACGAACATATACGAATGATATCCATAATGACTCCACTCTTAGGAATATTAGGAGCTTATGTTCTTGATCTTCTTATTATATTATTGATCCTGTCTCATGATTATTGATCCTGTCTCATGATTACTGGTCTTGTTTATGGTTGTTGATCTAAGCTGGAGGTTTGGAGACAAACCCTGGAGTCTAAAGGGTTCATGTTGAGTGGGAACAAGACAGAGTACATGGAGTGCAAGTTCAGTGACGAGACACATGAGGCAGGCATGGAAGTGAGGCTTGGTACCCAGGCCATCCAAAAGAAAGAAAGTTTTAAGTATCTTGGGTCTATTATATAAGGAGATAGGGATATTGACAATGATGTCACATATCGTATTGGTGCAGGGTGGATGAAATGGAGGCTCGTTTCAGGAGTGTTGTGTGATAAAAAGGTACCACTAAAGCTTAAAGGCAAGTTCTACAAAGTGGTAGTGAGATTGACTTTGTTATACGGGGCAGAGTACTGGGCAGTCAAGCACTCGCACATTCAGAAGATGAAAGTTGTAGCAATGAGAATGTTGTGATGTGTTATATCCCGCATTTCGTACGTCGGGACATTCCGAGCTAGTCGTGAAAAGTTGAGGGCAAGACAATTTTGGAAGGCGAGGTGGAGATTTGTAATCTTCGATTTCGTTTTAATGCACAAGTCGCATATAAGTATTGGCATGGAATACTAAGGGCAAACTTGGAACTTGGAAATTATTATTATGTATGAATTGTTGGAGAGGGCAAGTGGCCGTGGGACCCACCCATGGTTGGCCAATTAATTCTAGCCATTAAAGGGGATATGTGTTCATCTTATGGTGCAAGATATATAAATATGTGGGCAACAGATGACCAAGTCAAGGAATTAGTCATCCTTTCCATTTAAAGAAAATTCTAGAAAAATTGAGAAAGATTGGAGGAAAAATAAGAGGCACATGACCGGCCATGTGCCTCTATTTGTATATATATATGTGTGTGAGTCATGAAGGCAAGACAAATTATCATTTTCACCATGGAAAATTCAAGAAAAATGGAGAAAAGAGAAAAGGGAGCAGTCGGCCAAGAAGGCTGGCCGAACAGCCCCTATGAAATTTGGTTAGGAAAAATTTTGTTCTTCAAGCTTTTCAACCCCTTGGAAGGTCCTTATTATCATGGAGTGGTTGTTGGAACAAGAAAACCATCCGTTCTTGCAAGAGAAGCCCTTGGCCGAGAGAGAGAGTGAAGAAGTGGAGTGAAGAAGGTAAGGTTTAATCCTCATTTTCATATGTTATAGATGATTGTGTATGTTGTGGAGTGTGTAGATGAATGAAGTTCATGAAGTTGTGGTGAGTTGTGTGTGGCCGTGTGTGTGTGTTAGGTTGTATAGGAGTGAAGAACTAATCTATTTGGCATGTTTGGATTGTTATATTATGGACGTTAGAGCATGTTGTAATGTGTTGAAATGGATGAAATTCATGAAGTTGTGTATGTGTGGATGTTGGCCGAATGTATGGGCTGTTTGTGTAGAAAAGATGAACTAATGTTATTTAGTGTTCTAGTGATGTTGTTGTGGTTATTATGATGTAAGATGAATGTTTGAGGACTCATGTTGAAGTTGTAGTGTTGCGGGCTGTTTTGGAAAATTTATATGATTTTAATATAGTTTCTTGTATTGATGGAAATGATGTTGCTAACATATGGAATTGTTGATATAGTTTATGAATTTGAAAGAGAGAAGTGTGTTGTTATTGTTCTTGTTGAGTTGGAAGGTTTCGGGTAAGATTGGGTGTTGGTTTGGACGTCTTGAATTACCTATCGATATTGTTATTATGATTGTTGGTTTGGTTGTTGTGATTTGGCCGAGTTGAATTCTCGGGGTTATTGGATTTATAGGGGAGATGCTGCCGGAATTTCTGTGGATAAAGTGACGGCTTGGAATTGGGTTCTTTAATGCTTATGGCTAATGTTGGGTGTCCAATGACATTGTTGTAGATATGATCTATAGAATTCTACTCCTACGATCGCTAAGTTTGGATTAGCTTGTATAAAGATTATGTTCAAGGGTCGGTAACTAGAACGTATGTAAAGCTGGATCTTTTCGTTGGCATGTCTTAGTTAAATTAAGCTATGATATGATCCCCGAGGTAATTCTACTCCTACGATCCGAGCATGTCTATAATTCTTATTTGCTTCTTGATATCCGTACTCATAATGTAGTCGAATTATGATTCTTATGCCCTTTGTATGATTAAATATGAATGTGTATAAAAGATTATGTTCAAAAAGATACTACTGTCGGTAACTACGAAATGTTGTGAATGGCATATAGTCCTACGATTCTGCTTTCTCGTGCACACTTTTGTTACTTCCTTCGTAACTTCCATATGAAGGCTCGGATCGCTTCGATATGTCCGTAGGAGGTTGACGGTAGCCTATGATGATCTTAACTTCACGGGCTGAGGCCCGGATCGGTTGAGTACTTGTCATGTGATTTGGCCCGCAAGACGTTCCCTTTGTATTAAAGTTCTAGCAATATACGTTAAAAAGAACTTAACATGGTTAACAACCTAACTTCCGAATATGATTACTCACTTTAATGCCGTTAATATACATATGAGACGAAATGAGAAATCGTATGTATATGATTCCGCTTACGTAACTATGATGGCTAAAATTCTATTTGACAAGTCCCGAATAACATTAAAGAAAGCTGATTTGACTATGACTATTGGATTGGTTTTAAATGATAGTCTTATGTGAGCGTTTGATTATTTTATGGAATTTGTGTAAATGTACGAAATGAGAATTCGTAGGCAAATGATCGGCGGATACGTAACTATGATTGATAAAGTTTCATTTGATATGTTCCGAGTAATATCCGAAGAGATTTGAATCGGGTAATGCCATCGGCTTGTAAATGATACTTAATAAAATTTCCATGTGCCGGGTGATACATTATATATATAAGTGTGTAAATGTTGTGAATGGCATATAGATCCAAGTCGATCTACGCTTCGTGCACACTTTTGTTACTTCCTTGGAAATTTGAGTCCCTTTATGTTATGGAAAGTGTATATATCGTCTGAACAAAATTATGGACAATCCAAGTATGATGAGTGACTAATATTATGGTGTTATGATGTGTTATGTGTTCTTGACGCCGAGCCCCTTTTAGTGTTGTAGGAATTATGTGATTTTATTCTAGTTTTATGTTAACATGTGGTTATATGATATGATGTGTGAAGAAGAAGATATGAAAACTTTCAAAGTATGATGAGTTGTATGAAATGTTTCCAATTGCGGGTTTTTGAGGGGCGACCATGTTGACGTCCCGAAAGGCGAAGTCGGTCCTATTACGGACCGCATAGGGTACATGATATGATAATCGATGATCTTTACGATGACATGATGATTTGATAATGTGATGATAGGCGATAATATAATGAATGTACTAGGTTTGGAATTACGATGATACGGTAATAAGACGATTAACTAAAATTTTAATCGATGATATGATGATTAAATCTTTGTAATTCATGTTTTGCCGCCTCGAACCCGGTGATGATATGTTATATATACGTATTTTGTATAAAGAAACGGATTTTCTTTTTAAAAGAAAACCATGATACTTTTCAAAACCCTCAAATGGGGTGCGATTTAGATGGCGGTGGTGGGGCAAACCCAATGGTGGGGCAAACCACTCCGGTGGTGAGTTTACATTATCATTACTAATACGCCCCGAAAATTCACTATTATGCGGAAGCGGCAATGCAGTTTAAGGCGAATCCCATGTTGGTTTAGATTGCGAATCCTTGTATCGGTTATTTATGTTTTTATCGGTATTGGGTTGGTTGTGACTTCTTTCTATGATATGTTCTATTTTATATACATATGAGCCATGAAATGTTTTTTCAAAGAAAGCTAAGTATTTTGAGCATTGATCATTATATACAAATCTTCTATACCTCTTATGCACTATTTGTACTACGGATGCATGTACTGTCGGTATTCGTTTCAAGGCTATTATGCACTTTTGTTTTATCTAGAATTTCCAAGTTTACTGCTCATTTCGGTTATGATCTCGTTTTTGTCACGTACTCCATGCTTTACATACTCGCGAGTACATGTCTATTCCGTTTATGCCAACCCTTTCTTGAAGCTGCGTTTCATGCTTTCTTTCATAGCGAGGATCGTGTACACCTCTAATCTACGAGTCGGTAAGAAGGTATTTGCGGCTCCTGAAAGATGTTCCGGCGGGATTGGCGAGCTCCATTTTCTCCGGAAGTGCGTCCGCTTGAGTTGTCCCGAGTACGGTGTTATGGTTTATGTTACGTATTAGAGACTTCCCCCGAAATGCAGGATAGATGGTATTATATAATGTCGGCTGGGTATAAGATGTCGGTTATGTGAGCGGCTATGTAAGCCGACGTATTATTACGCATTGTATTATAAGTTCCATATGTTACAAGTTTTAATTGATTGGAAAAAGATGAAAAGTACGTTTGATTTTCCGAAAAACTTTCATTATGTAATTATGCTATGATTAAGGGCCATGCGTCGAGCTCCCGACGGGCGGGGTCGATTACGAGTACTACGAGGTCGTATGCGGGTTCGCTCGTGTTATATCCCGTGTTTTGCCATTCGGGAAAAAATCCCGGGACATAGATGTGACTTGTTAAGAGTAAGGCCAAATCTTGGTTCTATTTATCATATAAGTTATTTATGAGAGGTATGGACGGGAAGTATCGAGGAAGGCCTAAGGGCAAAAATTGGAATTTTGAAAATTTGTCTCGGGAATTTGCAAAATACGATTCATGAAGCATTGGGCCAAAGAAAAATGGAAAAAAAATGAGGCCCAAAAATGAGGGTGGTGGCCGGCCATTAATAGGCCCAAATCCACCACATTAATAAAATTTCCATGTGCCAAGCATGTGCCCAATTAAGGAGGCATATATATATATAAGTGTTCATCCTAGAATGTTCAAGAAAATCAAAGAAAACTTGAGAGCAAACACTTAGGGCCATTCGAACCTTCAAGAGAAAAAAAAAAAAGAAATTCCAAGTCCTTTAGGCTTCATCCAAAAATCTCATCCTCCTTGAATTCTTGACAAGTGCAAGACGCCCTTGACGCGGTATAATTGGTTAAGCGAGAAAACTCCGTTTGCGGAAAGTGGAAATTTGAAGAAAAAGGTGAGATTTCTATCCTTTTATGTTATGGAAGAAGTGTATATGTTATGGTGTTTAGAATTGAACAAAATTATGGAATTGTTGTGTGTGCATAGCCGTGTAGTGCATGTGTGAGTTGTGGCAGTGTAGTATCTTGCTTGAAAGGGAGATGGATTGAATTTATTTAGTGTATTAATTGTGTTGTTGTGTTCTTGTGGAATAAATGAAAGGAGAATGGTTTAAGTTGGCATGAAAAATCCATTGTTAGGTTGTTGTAGGAATTATGTGATTTTATTCTAGTTTTATGTTAACATGGAAATGAAATTGTAAGATGCAATTATGATGATTGTTGATGAAATTGGAAGAAGGAAACATACTATGAATATGTATGTCAAAGATTAAAAGTTTTGGAGGCATTGTGGCTTTGGTAGAAAGTTTGTATATTTTGTATATTTTGCGAATATTTTGTAGAAATGATATGAAATGTTTCCGAATTGTATTTGAATGGTTTTGGATTAGTAAATGGATAGGAGAATGTTGACATGAAGTTAGAAAGGCGAAGTCGGAATGGAAGTTATAGCATCATGTTGGAAAGAAGATTAGTTGTGTTATATTGTGATTTGTAGTGTTGTTGTTGTTGTTGTTGGTGTTGTTGTTGGGTTTTACATCGTTGATATTATGGCCGAGTTAACTCTCGGGGATGTTGAATTTATAAGGGAAATGCTGCCGAAATTTCGGTAGGCAAGTATGGATCTAAACTTGAGTTCTTAAAAGCTTGTAACTTATATTTGGTAATTATGACCAATTGTAGATTTTGGTAGAAACGGGAGCGGAGCCCAGACGAGCGTAAGGCGCGATCAAGGTATGTAAAGCTATCCCTTTCCTTCCTTTGGCATGTCCTAAGTGTACTAGGTTTGGAATTGAGCCTCGGGGGTTATTCTATTCATAGAAACCCGAGTTTAAATTTGAGTACTATTCATTCAGCGCAATTGAACTAAAATCCTTATCTTTGGTCAAAGAATGCTTAAACCTTTGTAACGGTTGCCAATGGACCTGAATCGCTCCGGAACCTTTATGGATGGCTTAAGGGAGCCTAATCTTTGTAATTCATGTTTGCCGCCTCGACTCGACCCGAGGTGGGCCCACGATCCGAGACTTGTGTATTGCTTCACTTGACTCTATTTGGAATAATAACTAAAGAACTAGTTTTGTATAAAGAAACATAAAATGGATTTTCTTTTAAAAGAAAACCACTCCGAAGAGGGTGCGAGGTTTTATTATTTAAACTTTTCAAAACCACTCCAAATGGGGTGCGATGGCCTCGGCTTATGCCTAAGTGTGCTATGGCCTTGGTTTGTATACGAGTGAGCCATGGCCTCGGTGATCCCCGAGTGTGCTATGACCTCGGCTTACGTACGGGCGCGCTATGGCCTTGGCTTATGCAGAGTGTGCTATTTTTCCAAAACCACTCCGCAAGGGGTGCGAGGTTTACTATTTTATTTCATTTACTATTTATGTTTACATTATCATTACTAATACGCCCGAAGGGGCCGTGATCACTATTATGCCGGAAGCGGCAATGCCGAAGAACCATTATTGATCTTGGCGGGAAGCGGTACCGAAGGAGCTATTATTATTATTTCGCCGGAAGCGGCGCGTGTGATGTATTGTATTACCTACCTTAAAAACGTTAGTTAGATTGCGATTATTTATTAAAGCTTGTATTAGGGCTTTGTGTGTTTATTTATGTTTTCTGTTGACAGAGGCTGCAGGTATTGGGTTGGTTGTGACTTCAACTTTCTTCCTAAATTGCGCGGTTGCTATTATCTATCCTCGCCTTACATATTCGGTACATATTCCGTCTTGACCCCGCTTTCTTCGGGGGGGGGCTGCGTTTCATGCCCGCGGTACGGGGACGCGACTCGGCGATCCGGCTACTTAGGGGAATCCGGCGCTAGGAGTCGGACAACTCCACTTGTTCGGAGGCTGTTCCTATTTTGGTATAACTTTGTGTATATATTACGTAAATCGTACTTTTAGACGTACGCGAACAACGTGGGTATTATGGATGTACTTGTTTGGTCTTGTCGGTCACTATGTTATTGTACGAAGTAGCGGTAGCCTCTTGGCCCGCCTTGTCCTATGCCATGTATATATTTATGTATGTGTATATATGTTGGTACGTTTCAAGGCGTTTTGAGTTATATCTCGACTTTAGTGTTTTATCTAGAATTTCAAAAAAAAGGTTTATGAATCGCCATATTTGGGTGCTAGTAGTAAATGTTGAATCCTTAGACAGGGTAAGCCCGGTCACTTGTCACGGCCCTAGGTTGGGTCATGACAGCTCGGCCCTAAATAAGGGTCGGATGCCCATCACACCCTACCGGATTAAGGGTGTGACATGATGGATGTGTGGGAACACCAAGAGAGATAGGATTAGGAAATAAAATATTCGAGACAAGGTGGTAGTGGCATCGGTAGAGGACAAGATGCGCGAAGCGCGGCTAAGATGGTTTGGGCATGTGAAGAAGAGAGACACAGATGCCCAGTGCGGAGGTGTGAGAGGTTTTCTATGGGCAGATTCATAAGAAGTAGAGGTAGGCCGAAGAAGTATTGGGGAGAGTTGCTTAGACAGGACATGGCGCAGTTCCAGATTACCGAGGACATGACCTTAGATAAGAGGCTATGGAGGACTTATATTAGGGTATAAGGCTAGTAGGTAGTCCCGCGTATCCCGTCGTACTAGTAGTTGCAGTTTTGATCTTCATTTTCTTGTCCTTTGATTCGTGCAACTTTATGTTCTTTCTTGTACCACAATTATCATATTTATCTGTGGTAGCTACTGCTTCTTTTTCTCAGACTGCTTTATCATGGATTTTTCGCTTTCGTTAGTTTCATTTTCATATTGCTTTGAACTTTTTGTGCTTATATAACCTTTTCTCGTCATGTTTTCTCTTGAGCCGAGGGTATTTCGGAAATAGCCTCTCTATCTTTCGAGATAGGGGTAAGGTCTGTGTACATTTTACTCTTCCCAGACCCCATATTATGGGATTTCACTGGATATGTTGTTGTTGTTGTTGTTGATCTCATCTTATGGTCATTGATCCTTCAAGGTGAGATATGCCGATGATGATAGTTCCATAATGGTAATCGGAGGTATATCGACCATAGGTCACTCCGATAGAGTCGTAACGCTTCCTTGTCCTCTCATGCAAGCATATATATATATATATATATATATATATATATATATATATATATATATATATGGATATGTTGTAGTTGATCTCATCTTATGGTCATTGTATCCTTCAAGGTGAGATATGTCGATGATGATAGTTCCATAATGGTAATCGGAGGTATACCGACCTTAGGTCACTCTGATAGAGTCGTAACTGTTACACCCCGTAGGTTCGTACGCGAAAATTTATAAGTGTTGCATGTTCTAAGTATGGATACTGGAGTACCCTTCAAGGATATATAAAATTATGCGAACTAATCCTATGGTCATGACGGTTTACGTTCATATAATAAGCTATGGGAAATTCGGGGCAAAGCAAATCGAAGAAAATAAATTTGTCGAAAATTTGAAAAAAGTTGACAGAATTTTGGGCATAATTTTTGGTGAACTTTGGAGGGGTATATCTCCTAGTATATTAAGAGTTTTAAGGCGTTTCAAAAGTCTAAAATGAAGTTCGTCGAGTCTAGTTTCTAACGCAACAAACAGCTCATCGATACAATAACGAAGTAGAGAATTATGACCGTTACAAGTTCAGCAGACAGAGCAGAAACGCGTGCTACAGTAACCGACTTGCTACAGTACTGCTACAGTAACCCGACCCGAATTTGAACTAATATAAAAGGGGCTTGCTGTTATACCTCGCATTTTGTACATTTGAATATTCCGAGTTAATGGCGGGAAGTTAAGGACAAGGTTATAATATTTTTTTTTAGAATGTATAAGTTGCGTATTCATCCTTTTTATTGGAATGGAGCATTAAGGGTAAATTTGGGATAAGGAGAAATTGGAGGCTAAAAGTTGGAAAAATGATTTCATGAAATGGCCAAGGTGGCCGTCCATGTTGGCTTGGGTCTCACCCATGGTTGGCCAATTAATTTAAGCCATTAAAGGGGATATGTGCTTATCTTATATTGCAAGACATGCATATGTGGGAAAGGGTTGACCAAGTCAAGGAGTTATTCATCTTTTACAACTTAAAGAAATTTCTAGAAAATTGAAGAAAATTGGAGAAAAGAAAAAAAAGAAAGGGGGCGGGCCATGTGCATGGCCATGTGCCACCACTTGTATATATATATATATATATATGTATGTATAAGTGATGAAAATATTAGACACACTTCATCATTTGGCAAGTCTAGAAAATTCAAGAAAAAGGAAAGAAAAGAAAGAGAGGGAGCTCGGCCAAGGGGCTGGCCGAAGCTTGCCCCTCCATCTTGATCATGGAAAATTTCTCTTCTAGTCTTTCTACTCATTAGAAGGCCCTCGTCAACGTGGAGTGGTTGTTGGAACAAGAAAACCATCCGTTCTTGCAAGTAGAACCTTGGCCGAGAGAGAGAGAGGTGAAGTCAAGTGGAAGAAGGTAAGATTCTATCCTTTCCTACATGTTTTATGGATGGTTGTGTGTGTTGTACTATGTTGAAATGGATGAAATTCATGAAGTTATGGAATGGAAGTTGTGGCCGTGTATATATATATATTGTGTTGAGTAAGAATGATGAATTAAGTTACTTCGTATTTTAGTTGTTGTTTGTTGTGGATTCTATGATATAAAATGAAGGCTTAATGATCCAAGTTGAAGTGATCATTGTGTGGGCTGATTTGGAAGGTGACATGATTTTAATGTGGTTTCTTGTTTAATGAAAATGATGTTGTAGACGTATGGAATTGTTGACGTAGTTTATGAATTCGGAAGAAAGAAACGTGTTGACGTTGCTCTTATAGGATTTGGAAAGTTTCGGGTGGTAATGCATATTGGCCGGGCTGTTTGAATGTTGTATGGACTGCTTGGAATGTACTTAAATCTTGTTTGAATGGTTGTGGATTAGTAATCGAATATGTGAGCGTTGAGATTGAATTGATCGTATATAGTTTATTTGAATATAAGTGAAATGTTGTCGAATTGTGTAGAAAGGAATTAATAATGTTAGAATGTGTTTTGAATCACTTATGGATATTGTTGGTATGGTTGTTGGTTTGGTTGTTGTGATTTAGCCGAGTTGAATTCTCGGGATGTTAAAGTTATAGGGGAAATGCTGCCGAAAATTCTGTAGACAAAGTGTTAGTTTGAAATTGGATTCTTGAGTGTTTATGGCTAATGGTTGATATTTAATGACATTATTGTAGATCGTGAGAAGCCGAGACTTAAGTGTGACTAGCGTAGGGAGCGGCTAAGGTATGTAAAGCTCACCTTTCTTTCTTTGGCATGTCTTAGTGTAAGTAAGCTATGACACGAGGCTCGAGGTAATTCTATTCTCATCCGAGCATGTCTATGACTCTTATTTGTTTCTTGATGTTCGTATCCTCAATGTAGTTGAATTATGGTCTTATGTTTTTGCATGACTAGATTTCAAAAGTTGTATGAAGGTTTTGTTTTCAAATGAGTTTTGTTTCTAAACGATTCCTAAACGTCCGTAACTTTCGTAAAAAGAACTCGGATCGCTTCGATTTGTTCGTAGAAAGTTCGAAAGTGAATAATGTTCGTAACCTTCCGAGGCGGACTCGGATTGGTTTGGCATATGACTATGATCCCTATGGTTTTGTTAATACTTATGATATATGCTATGTTTCCGAATAACGTCCGAAAGATATTTGATATAACCATGGTCCGATTTTCAAATGACATTCCATTTAGACTACTTCATTGAGTCTCGGATGATGTTTTATATGCATATGGTTTGTCACTACTCGCTCGTGCCGAAGCTCAATGTATCTTTCACCGAGTCCGGCGGGGTACGTATTCGTGCACCTCTTTGCATTATTCACCGCGTCCCTCACTAGAGGGCGGGACACGTTATATATATATATATGAGTCCCTCGTGATGGGGGGACACGCTATATGATATGATGACATGTGGGGATGGAGGCCGGATGGCATACCGAGTCCCTTGCTAGCGGGCCGGGACACGCTATATATATATATATAGTCCCTCACAGAGGGCATAATGATGTATGTATATGTATATGTATATGCATGCATGATGATATAATGATTTTACTTACCGAGTCCCTCACTAGAGGGCCGGGACACGCTATATGTTATATGATGATTTTACCTACCGAGTCCCTCATTAGAGGGCCGGGACACGCTATATGTTTTTACGATGATTTTATAACATTGATATGCATGATATATGTTTTCAAAAGCAAGTCTTATGATTTTCGGTACTCTTTACTTCGGTATGATCCCGCTTATTATGTTTCATGCTTTACATACTCAGTACATATTCCGTACTGACCTCCTTTCTTCGGGGGCTGCGTTTCATGCCGCGCAGGTACTCCCAGGTGAGCTGAAGATATTAGCAGAAGACGTTCCGGCGGGATTGGCGAGCTCCATTTTATCCGGAGTGCTGCCAAGTCAGAGTATTATGTTAAGGGTTCATGTTCCGTGTTAGAGACTTTGCAGACAGTGTCGTGGGTATAAGATGTCGGTTATGTAAGCGGCTATGTAAGCCGACGTATTATTATGCATTGTGTTATAAGTTCATATGCTACAAATTTTATTTGATTTGAAAAAGATGAAAAGTATGTTTGTTTTCCGAAATACTTCCGTTATGTATTTATGTTATGACTAAAGGCCCAGTATGATTATGAATGTCACAAGAGTCAGCGGGTTCGCTCGGCCCTAGGTAAGGGTCGAGTGCCCATCACACCCTATCGGATTAAGGGTGTGACAAATTGGTATCAGAGCAGTTCGTCCTAGGGGTTGTCTGCAAAGTCGTGTCCGAGAGTCCGTTTATGGTGTGAAGCCGGCCACATTTATAAACGGGAGGCTACGGGGCATCTAGGATGGTTACTCTTCTTTCACCTCTTAGATCGTGCCATAGAGCCAGTCATAGGAAATGAGATATTTTGCACTAACCTTCGGTTGCAGCAAAGGAATGATATTGATCGAAGAAGGTGACCGACGATAATGGAAGTTACAAGCACGCGAGTGTAAGCAAAGGTACGAAAGACGTATGTTGAGTACGGTATTGATGTACGATTGAAATGTAAAGTTGGAAAGTAAAAGGGAAAGTAGACAGGAAAGTGTGACACGCGTGGTCGTGTTAAGTGTATAAGGTAAGTCCATTATTTTCAGACCTTTATGGTTATTGGAAGCCCCGTGTGGCTATGATACAATACGATATGATATGATACATACATATATGCGATGGCCCTGTGAGGCAATGTTGGTATTTCCTGCGTGCAGGTTTTGGATAGTAAGGAATACAGAGGAAACTCTGCCGAAATTTTTCTAGAAATAATACGAGAGTAAGATGTAAGTTTGGAATATGTCCGGAAAAGGTCATATGAATAGTAACGATGGGATTTGACCAAGCCGTAAGTGCGGCTGCCCTTTTGGAAGAATAAGTTAAATTGCGGAATTAGCAATAATAGTAAACAGGAGGTCGATGGGGATATGGTAATAAGGAATTTGGAATGGACTAGCGATATTAAGAGATGATCTAGAGAGGACTGGTAGGTTTGAATAGAGTAATATGTATTAAGGCATCGACTGAATCGATAGGTAGGAGAAAAATATGATGAGATTATAGTCACGGGAAGTAATGATACGAGTAGACTGGGGTATGAAAAAAAAAAAAAAAAGAGAAGAATGGTGACGGATAGGAATGTATTAATAAGACAGCTGCCGGGATGTGTCGTGAGGGCGTTTTGGGAATATGTTAAGATTCCGACCTACTCAATATTATGTGTAGAAGGTCGTGCGGTGAGGTAGACGCGCGTCAGGAAAGCGTTAAAGCGTCGTATTCCATCAAAGTTCCAAAGTTAAGCGTCTTTGAGCGTGAGAGCAATTCCAGGATGGGTGACCCCCTGGGAAGTTTTTTTGAAAAAGTCTCACAAATTCAGATGTAAGAGGCAAATGAGAAGTTAGATTAATTTAAGGAGAATAAGAATTTATGGAGCGGACAGAAGCCATAAAAGGTCGCGTAGGACGGGCGGATCATCAAGTCGGTAAGGAAGAGAAGCTAACGGAAGAAGGAGGTAAGAAGAAAGTGAGACATCCGTGTAGTAATAGGTTATGATGTGTGACGGAAGACACGAGTGCCGTAAGTGATGGAACGATGAAAAGCAAAGTTATAGAAAGTTGAGAAACGAGGAAAAATGAGTGCCATAAGTGTCGAGACGGCGGAAGTCCAAGTTGTAGGACGAGGAGAAACAAGATGGAATAAATGCCAGAAGATGACTGGTATGATACAGGTAAACGTGGATGAACGGAATACGTTTTGAAAATGAGAGAAAGATTATGTAGGAGTAATGTATCCTGAATGATACAGAGAGGGCATAAGATTTCTCGTGTACAGAAGAAGAGATAGGCACAAATGGGAGAAATGATGAGGGGATACCAAAGGAAGCACCCGAGACAGGTTCGGATAAAGATAATATTCCAAGAGAAATTTGGATACTTATCGTTGGAATAAAAATGCTGCCTAACTGAGGTTGGAGATACGGACATGGGGCAAGTATAAACGGATAATGGTATAGGTACACCCCTAAAGGGGGGAAGCGGGTGAGAGAAAATGCAAGGGTGAGATAGAAATGATTGACACGATAATGTGTTGGATACGGATGCCAGGCTACAAGTAAGACCTCCTTATTGAAATAAGTTAGTAAGATCGGAAAACCAACAATAAGCGGATAAAAGTCAGGATAGTATTTAAGGTAGTGTGAGGAGTTTCGTAGAAACCCGGAATGACCGGGCGTTAGAAAATGGGCGTGTATGAAGAGAAAGAGTAGGAAAAGAGGACGGTATTGAATAACCTAGGAGATAACGAAGGATAGCACGCTATCTAGGATTAAGGGCAAAACATAAGGCTATAAAGACGCTAATGCTATTGCAACTTGTAAGTGATAAGAAGAGGGAGTAGGAAACCCTTACGGTAGGAAGTGAGGAAGTTAAGGGTGACCAAAATGTAAGGGAAAGGAATATGACAAAATAGGACGAAGCGGGAATTAGTATGAATAAGAAATGTCTCGAGGTGACGAAAGAACCACGTCTAAGATTGAACGTACAATATAGGTTGTACAAGGACGGATGCCATCTGTGAGTATTGGTATGCTAAGAATAAGGCTAAGTAAGTATTTGATAAGAAAAACTAAGGTTTAGCAAGGACAAGGCGGTTGTGACATTTCGGGGACACTACGGAAAAAATGTAAGATGGTTTAAGCCAATTACAAAAATGGAATTAGTGTTAGAAAGACGGACGAGGGACATGGTTGAACTAAGGATCTGTTGCGATACCGGTGGTAAGATAAGAGAAGGGAAAACAAGGTGGAACATAAGGATTAGTAAAGCGACACTGAGGTGTCTCGTGGGCTAGTCTGGATACCTTCGTATATTTTTGCGAAGATTGCAACACAAGTTGGAATGAGAGTGAAAGACGAGAAAGATCTTCGAGCTAAAGGTATAGAAAGGATGTCGGCAAGGATAAATGAACCCAAAAGGACATTCGGAAGGACGACGAAGACTGTTGGAGTAAAAAGGAACGGGGTAGTTGGAAAGACTTTTGGCAAGAGAGAGAATGTTGCTCTCATGAAGGAAAATAAAAGAGCCCACCGGATGTTAGAAGAAGGTTTATGGACCACTAAGAAATCCAAACGAAAAATTAAGATAATCAAAGAAGTATCAATGTGACGCATGTTTATAACCATAATAATAAGAAGTCCGCAAATCGGAAAGCCAACAAGGGGAATAAGGGTTCCTAAGAAAAAGGATAGCCAAGACTACGATAGTGGAGATAAATATTTAAATAAGAGAGATACTAGCTAAATTTGTTAAAATACACGAAGGGTCCGAGTTCGCTACGAAGTAGAAGAAGGCATTGCGAAACAATAAAGGGATTAAGTAAAATGAAGGAAGGAATATAATCGATGGATGAGGTTGCATGCTGTGGTAATAAAGGAAACCCCCCCATGATCCTTAGAAGGCCTTGCGGGACCAGTTGAACATTCGAGGACGAATGTTCTAAAGGGGGAAGGATGTTATACCTTGCATTTGTACATTTGAATATTCCGAGTTAATGGCGGGAAGTTAAGGACAAGGTTATAATTTTTTTTTTAAGAATGTATAAGTTGCATATTCATCTTTTTATTGGAATGGAGCATTAAGGGTAAATTTGGGATAAGGAAAATTGGAGGCTAAAAGTTGGAAAAATGATTTCATGAAAATGGCCAACTAGCCATGTGGCCGTGGGTCTCACCCATGGCTGGCCAATTAATTTAAGCCATTAAGGGGGATGTGTTTATTTTATATTGCAAGACATGCATATGTATATAAGGGTTGACCATTTCAACAAGTTATTCATCTTTTACAACTTAAGAGAATTCTAGAAAATTGAAGAAAATTGGAGAAAAAAAAAAAAAGAAAGGGGGCCGGCCATGTGCATGGCCATGTGCCACCACTTGTATATATATATATATATATGTATAAGATGAAAATAAATAAGACACACTTCATCATTTGTCAAGTCTAGAAAAATCAAGAAAAAGGAAAAAAAAGAAGAGAGAGAGCTCGGCCAAGGGGCTGGCCGAATCTTGCCCCTCCATCTTGATCATGGAAAATTTCTCTTCTAGTCTTTCTACTCATTAGAAGGCCCTCGTCAACGTGGAGTGGTTGTTGGAACAAGAAAACCATCCGTTCTTGCAAGTAGAACCTTGGCCGAGAGAGAGAGAGGTGAAGTCAAGTGGAAGAAGGTAAGATTCTATCCTTTCCTACATGTTTTATGGATGGTTGTGTGTGTTTTACTATGTTGAAACGGATGAAATTCATGAAGTTATGGAATGGAAGTTGTGGCCGTGTATATATATATTGTGTTGAGTAAGAATGATGAATTAAGTTACTTGGTATTTTAGTTGTTGTTTGTTGTGGATTCTATGATATAAAATGAAGGCTTAATGATCCAAGTTGAAGTGATCATTGTGTGGGCTGATTTGGAAGGTGACATGATTTTAATGTGGTTTCTTGTTTAATGAAAATGATGTTGTAGACCTATGGAATTGTTGACGTAGTTTATGAATTCGGAAGAAAGAAACGTGTTGACGTTGCTCTTATAGGATTTGGAAAGTTTCGGGTGGTAATGCCTATTGGCCGGGATGTTTGAATGTTGTATGGACTGCTTGGAATGTACTTAAATCTTGTTTGAATGGTTGCGGATTAGTAATCGAATATGTGAGCGTTGAGATTGAATTGATCGTATGTAGTTTATTTGAATATAAATGAAATGTTGTCGAATTGTGTAGAAAGGAATTAATAATGTTAGAATGCGTTTTGAATCACTTATGGATATTGTTGGTATGGTTGTTGGTTTGGTTGTTGTGATTTAGCCGAGTTGAATTCTCGGGGATGTTAAAGTTATAGGGGAAATGCTGCCGAAAATTCTGTAGACAAAGTGTTAGTTTGAAATTGGATTCTTGAGTGTTTATGGCTAATGGTTGATATTTAATGACATTATTGTAGATCGTGAGAAGCCGAGACTTAAGTGTGACTAGCGTAGGGAGCGGCTAAGGTATGTAAAGCTCACCTTTCTTTCTTTGGCATGTCTTAGTGTAAGTAAGCTATGACACGAGGCTCGAGGTAATTCTATTCTCGCGATCCGAGCATGTCTATGACTCTTATTTGTTTCTTGATGTTCGTATCCTCAATGTAGTTGAATTATGGTCTTATGTTTTTGCATGACTAGATTTCAAAAGTTGTATGAAGGTTTTGTTTTCAAATGAGTTTTGTTTCTAAACGATTCCGAAACTACGAACGTCCGTAACTTTGTAAAAGAACTCGGATCGCTTCGATTTGTTCGTAGAAAGTTCGAAAGTGAATAATGTTCGTAACCTTCCGAGGCGGACTCGGATTGGTTTGGCATATGACTATGATCCCTATGGTTTTGTTAATACGTTATGATATATGCTATGTTTCCGAATAACGTCCGAAAGATATTTGATATAACCATGGTCCGATTTTCAAATGACATTCCGTTTAGACTACTTCATTGAGTCTGTGATGATGTTTTATATGCATATGGTTTGTCACTACTCTGCTCGTGCCAGCCTCAATGTATCTTTCACCGAGTCCCGGGCCGGGTACGTATTCGTGCACCTCTTTGCATTATTCACCGCGTCCCTCACTAGAGGGCCGGGGCACGTTATATATATATATGAGGGCGGGACACGCTATATGATATGATGACATGTGGGGATGGAGGCCAGGATGGCATACCGAGTCCCTTGCTAGCGGGGTCGGGACACGCTATTCACCGAGTCCCTCACTAGAGGGCCGGGTACGGTATATATATATATATATGTATATGCATGCATGATGATGATATGATTTTACTTACCGAGTCCCTCACTAGAGGGCTGGGACACGCTATATGTTATATGATGATTTTACCTACTGAGTCCCTCATTAGAGGGCCGGGACACGCTATATGTTTTTACGATGATTTTATAACATTGATATGCATGATATATGTTTTCAAAAGCAAGTCTTATGATTTTCGGTACTCTTTACTTCGGTATGATCCCGCTTATTATGTTTCATGCTTTACATACTCAGTACGTATTCCGTGCTTGACCTCCTTTCTTCGGGGGGCTGCGTTTCATGCCGCGCGGAGTACTCCCTGTTGATTTTGTGATATTAGCGAGAAGACGTTCGGAGGGATTGGCGAGCTCAATTTTATCCGGAGTGCTGCCAAGTCAGAGTATTATGTTAAGGGTTCATGTTCCGTGTTAGACAGACAGTGTCATGGGTATAAGATGTCGGTTATGTAAGCGGCTATGTAAGCCGACGTATTATTATGCATTGTGTTATAAGTTCATATGCTACAAATTTTATTTGATTTGAAAAAGATGAAAAGTATGTTTGACTGTCTGAAAAACTTTAGTTATGTATTTATGTTATGACTAAAGGCCCAGTATGATTATGAATGTCACAAGAGTCAGCGGGTTCGCTCGGCCCTATGTAAGGGTCGAGTGCCCATCACACCCTATCGGATTAAGGGTGTGACACTTGCCTCCTCTTTTTCATCCAAAACCTCTTTCAAATTGTTCGAAAATCCTCTAGAAATTTTCCCAACTTCCAAACCCAAATTTCAAGTCCAAATCAACGATAATTCATGAATTCCGGTTCAGGCAACGTATAGTTGCAAGTATAGAATCGTATAGCGACGTGTGTGGTTCAAGTTTAAGGTGAAAAAAAGTGAAGATATAGCGGTATTATCAGGAGTAAGGTATGAATCTCCTATTATTAATGGTTATTTTGGTTTATTTACGGAGACAAACCTGTCAAATAGCCGTATAATAGTTTTGTTGGTGGAAATATGGGATAAACCCCATATGGGATGTTTATGGAGTATTTTTGGTGTTGAGAATATTATGATTAATTTTGGTATTGATGTTATTGTTGTTGGTTGTTGAATTACGGTTTGGGCTAGTCATATAAACAGGGGCCAAAATTTTGGCAGATTCTAGAAAGATTTATTTGAAGGACTAAGACAAGCATTGAGTAGTTAAAGTTAAAGCGACCAAAAAGGTATGTTAAGGCCAAACCCTTTCTTTCTAAAGGCATGATTCTTTCATTATAAACCTTTGTGCCATATCCATAATATCCTTGCCTCTACAAATACTAGAAGCCTATGAATCTCATGATGCTTATGATATTATTGAGCTTATGCATGATCTTGAGACTATTCTTTGAGATTGATCGCACCTCATAATACTTGTTCTTTCGAGGTGAGATATAGCGATGACGGTTCTATTTTAAATGCTATCTAAGTTCGTGATTCTCGAGACTCCCATGACATCGTCGACTTCACCTTAAGATAGTTGATCTTCTAAGGAAGGATATAGTGATAATGATAATGGTAATGATGATGTTGATTTCATTTATGTATTTTTATGTATATGTATGTATGTATGTATGTATGTATGTATGTATGTATGCATTGCATCCCACTGATCAGTTGGGCATAACATTGAGTCCTGCAAGGGCCGAGTATGGATAGCATCGAGTCCGCAAGGGCCGAGGACGGATAACATCGAGTCCCGCAAAGGGGCAGTACGAATAACATTGAGTCCCGCAAGGCCCGGAGTATGGATATCATCGAGTCCCGCAAGGCCGGGTACGGATGACACCGAGTCCCGCAAGGGGCGAGTACGGATGACACCGAGTCAGAAAGGGCGAGGGTACGGATGGCCGAGTCCTAAAAGGCGGGTACGGATGACATCGAGTCCGAAAGAAAGGGCGAGGGGTACGGATATGACGGATGTATGTATAGTAAGTGTATATGAATGCATATGTATGTATGTTGTGTACGGATGTGTATGAAATGTTTTTTCACTGTACGAGTAGTTTACATGACGGAGATCTTAAGAAGAGTACGAGGTATAATTATTTACTTCATCTTATGTTATCTTCATTCGATATCATACTACTATTCATTCCTTACATACTCGGTATGCGTTGCTTAGCGTCATCTTTTCCTTCTTGTGGACACCTTTGCGTTCATGCCCGCAAGTGTAGATAGACGAGACGAGGATCTTTCATCGTAGGCTGCCTTCGGGTACTGGTCTTGAGTGGTGGCTCCACTTCTTCTTGGAGCATTGCCGAGTTCGAGTTGCATATGTTTTTTTTTATAACAAGAGGGTATGTCGGGGGCCCTGTCCCAACTCATATACTTCAGTCATGTTCATAGAGGCTTTGCAGACAGTTCCTGTGTACAGCTTAGTCATAGTGTGACAATAGTAATGTCGAAATCATGGGTCCATTGTACATATATTTATGCATGATATTATGTTCATATTTAGCCTCTTGATCTTATTGTTTCCATTTGAGACACGAAGGATGTAAGTTATAAGTTGGTTCGCTCGGTTCACTGCAGGTGCCGGGTGTGAATCACGCCTTACGTAGGGTGGGGCGTGACAAAGTGGTATTAGAAATGCTTAATTGTCCCTAGGGTTGTACGCAAGCCGTGTTTAAACGAGAGAGTCTTGTTTATGGTGTACCGTGCACCACACTTATAAACGGGGAGGTCGCAAGGCATTTAGGAAGGATTGGCCCTTCTTTCTCATCTTAGTTCGTGCCATAGAGCTAAATCATAGGATATGATGTCCCTGATTCTAACCCCAAATGTTATTATCATGGATAAAGCGGATTATGCCGCTACGAGATAATTGCTGAGAATTAAAGTTGTTCATTCGAAAGGTATGTTTCCTATTTTATTAATATGGATAGACGTTGATATAAGAACTTGAGCAAGGTATTATGGGTATTTGTGATTGCTCTGCGGGTCATTGGATGTGTTTTCTGGACTGTGTACAGGAGTGAGGTAGTAAGAATTATAGAGGGAATTCTGCCGAAATTTTCACAAATTGAATTGTTTGCATGTTTATAGAGAGAGAGAGCAAAGGAAAAATATGACCATTAGCCGTTTGGTAAGTCATGATTGAAGGAACAACTATGAGACGCTTTCAAGGAGGAACCCGGAAGGGAAAAATGATTAGCAGTTAAAGGAACTGGAATGAGTTGCATCCGAGATTTCGGGGGATTGAGACCTATTGGAAAGATAAGGAAAGTTGGCACTAGAAACTCAAATAAGGTATTACGACTTATAGATTAGATTGGTTAGTAAGAGGTAACAAAGAAATACTGATATGGAGAAGGAAGTTAATGAGTATGGGAAGTTTCACCCTACAAGTAAATATATCTATACAAGATCAAGATGGGTTTGTACTCAGAGTGGAATGTTTTGCAGACTTCTAGGTAGATATCATTAAGTGGCAGACGGGAAAGAGCACCTTAAGAGCAAAGGAAATCAAGGAGGATAGAAGTACGAGAAACTGCGGTTATGAATTGATTAAAGGAAGTTATGTGACCATCAACAATAAGAGGAAGTTTAATAAATTAGTAAGATTGGCCAAAGGTAGACAGTGATGGCATAAGACAGTGGACTTGGAATAGAGATACGATTACAAAGGAAACAAGATGAAAATACGAGGAATAGACATACATACGAGCAAGTTGTGATATCGTAAAGGAAAATGAGAAGTAAATGACAGGATGCACTTTATAGGTATTTCATGACGAAGACAAGGATTAACTGTATAAGGTATTGGAGGAATTATGACACCCGACAATGGGGCAATCAAAAAGTAATAAGGGAGATATGAAGAAAGATGAGTTAAGAAAATGCAAGGAGAAGTCATGAAAGTAGACGGAGATAAGATCGCAAGAAAAGGATTCAAGGATATAAATAGAGGAGACGAGCATTTAAGGACTTAAGAGATCTGCTTGACTGATAAATCGAAATAACAGATAAGTGCATTAGACTTATTAAGTGAGAGTCGGGCAAAGGTAAAAAAATAAAAATAAAGGGAGAATCCCAAAGGAAATGGTCAAAGGATGTTGCGTTTGGTCGAAACAAGTTGGCGACAATGAACCTTCGTGGAACGAGTAAAATAATGGCTTCCCTTAAAAAGGGGGGGAGGGGGGGGGGGAATGGAGGTTACAAATAAGGAAAGAATGAAGCGATTTGAATTTTCTGCAGGACAAAGACCCTTAGTTAAGAGTTCACTCCTAATTTATTAGCCGAACTAAGAAATCAGAAACTTTAAGGGTAAGTTGAAGGAAAGGAATCATTAAGGAAGAGATTAGTGATGTTTGATATAAGTACAAGAGCTACTGTCAGCAAGCGCAAGTGCAAGAAGTCCAACTAAGAGCAAGAGGAGTTAAGCAAAGATTCCAGTGTTAAACTGATTGATAAATAAGGTATCACAAGGATTAATTTGACCACTATGGAAAGCAAAGGATGCTATGATATGACTAGTTTGAGGATATCAAAATGGAAGGAATGAGAATGAATTAAACTCTAAGAAGATGAAGTTAGGGGATATCGGTGAGAACAAGAAATTCTAAATGAAAGTATGTATCACATAAAAGTGCAAACGGCAAAGGAAGAAAGATAACCTGTGCAATTCGAATAAGTTCTGTTTTAATTGAGCAAGTGAGCAAAGTAATTACCAGTGAATGCAAGTAAGAACATGGACATTTACCTCAGATCGAACTCTACATTAACATTCGAGGACGAATGTTTTTGAAGGAGGGGAGAATGTTACACCCCGTAGGTTCGTACGTGAAAATTTATAAGTGTTGGACGTTCTAAGTATGGATACTGGAGTACCCTTCAAGGATATATGATATTATGCGAACTAATCCTATGGTCATGACGGTTTACGTTCATATAATAAGCTATGGGAAATTCGGGGAAAAGCAAATCGAAGAAAATAAATTTGTCGAAAATTTGAAAAAAGTTGAAAGAATTTTGAACATAATTTTGGGTCAACTTTGGAGGGGTATATCTCCTAGTATATTAAGAGTTTTAAGGCATTTAAAAAGCCTAAAATGAAGTTTGTCGAGTCTAGTTTAGAAACGCAACAAACCTCTCATCGATACGATATCGAAGTAGAGAATTATGGACGTTACAAGTTCGAGCCGACAGAAAGGTAAACGCGTGCTACGGAACTCACACGATGCAGAGACTTGCTACGGTACGCATACAACGACCCGATGCAATTTGAACTAATATAAAAGGGGCTTGCCCCCTCTTTTTCAGCCAAAACCTCTTCCAAACTGTTCTAAAATCCTATAGAAAATTCCCCAACTTCCAAACCCAAATTTCAAGCCTAAATCAATGATAATTCTCGAATTCCGGTTCAGGCAACGTATAGTTGCGAGTATAGAATCGTATAGCGACGTGTGTGGTTAGAGTTTAAGGTGAAAAAAACTGAATATATAGCGGTATTATCAGGAGTAAGGTATGAATCTCCTATTATTAATGGTTATTTTTGTTTATTTACGGAGATAAAGCTGCCAAAACAGTAGTATAATAGTTTGTTGATGGCGGAAATATGGGATAAACCCCATATGGGATGTTTATGGAGTACTTTTGGTGTTGAGAATATTATGATTAATGTTGGTATTGATGTTGTTGTTGTTGGTTAATCAATTATGATTTTGGCCAGGCATATAAACGGGGAGATGTTGCCGAAATTTCGGCAGATTCTAGAAAGATTTATTTGAAGGACTAAGACAAGCATTGAGTAGTTAAAGTTAAGGCGACCAAAAAGGTATGTTAAGGCCGAACCCTTTTTTTCTAAAGGCATGATTCTTTCATTATCAACCTTTGTGCTATATCCATAATATCCTTGCCTCTACAAATGCTTGAAGCCTATGAATCTCATGATCCTTATGATATTATTGAGCATATGCATGATCTTGAGACTATTCTTTGAGATTGATCGCACCTTATAATACTTGTTCTTTCGAGGTGAGATATAGCGATGACGGTTCTATTTTTAATGCTATCTAAGTTCATGATTCTCGAGACTCCCATGACATCGTAGACTTCACCTTAAGATAGTTGATCTTCTAAGGAAGGATATAGTAATAATGATAATGGTAATGACGATGTTGATTTCATTTATGTATTTTTATGTATATGTATTTATGTATGCATTGCATCCCACTAATCAGTTAGGCATAACATCGAGTCCCGATAGGGCCGAGTACGGATAACATCGAGTCCGCGGGGGCGGTAGCGGATAACATCGAGTCCCACGGGGGCGGTACGGATAACATCGAGTCTCCGCGACCCGCGGGTACGGATCACATCGAGGTCCCGCAAGTGCGGGGTATGGATGACAGGAGTCCCGAAAGGTCGGCACGATGACACCGAGTCCCGTGGGCACAGTACGGATAACACCGAGTCCCGAAAGGTAGGGGTACGTATAACACCTAGTCCCGAAAGGGCGGGTCGAATATGACAGATGTATATATAGTAAGTGTATATGAATGCATATGTATGTATGTTGTGTATGGATGTGTATGAAATGTTTTCTGTGGAGACGAGTAGTTTACATGACGTAGATCTTAAGAAGAGTACGAGGCATAATTACTTACTTCATCTTATGTTATCTTCGTTCTTATATCATACTACTATTCATACCTTATATACTCGTGACATTGCTCGATCTTGACGTCCTGCTTGTGGACTGCGTTCGTGCCGCGGTGTAGATGGGGACGAGACGAAGATATTTCATCGTAGAAATTTCTGTATCGGTCTCAAGTGGTGGCTCTACTTCTTCTTGGAGCATTGCCTAGTCCGAGTTGCATATGTTTTTTTTTTTTATGACAAGAGGGTATGTCGAAGGCCCTGTCCCGACTCATACTCTTAAATCGTGGCTCATGAGCTTTGCGGACGGTTCTATGTACGGCTTAGTCATAGTGTAGCCGGTAGTAATGTCGGCATCATGGGTCTATTGTACATATATTTATGCATGATATTATGTTCATATTTAGCCTCTTGATCTTATTGTTTCCATTTGAGACACGAAGGATGCCAAGTTATAAGTTGGTTCGCTCGGTTCACCTGTAGCGTGCAGTGCGAATCACGCCTTACCTAGGGTGGGGTGTGATAGTAACGCTTCCTTGTGCTCTCATGCACGCATATATATATATATATATATATATATATATTATGACATCGAGCCATGCTATAGTCAGCCGGGTACGTCACCTATTGTGCATACCACGACAGTTGGGTACGGTAACACCGAGCCTATTATGGTCAGGTATGATAACACCAAGCCTTATTATGGCCGGGTACGGTATTATGATGGTATGACCTATATATATATATGGAAATGTTTTTTGAAAAAAAGAAAAGCATGCATGTCATTCACCTTTAGAGGCACTCAGATGTACAAGTTGTTTCTCTTTTATCTCATGTTATCTGTCACGACCCAAACCGATGAGTCGTGATGAGTTTCTGACCGCTAGTGACCAAACACCCCTATACGCATGCACAGAAATCAAGGGCCCATAAGTATCAAACTGATCTCGCAAATGGGGGTGACATCATAAACTCGTACAATCTATAGATACATATACATATTTGAAGGAACGAATAAACCAGCGCTAGGTACATATCTTTTGTACACAAAAGAATAGAAGCCGACAAGGCTACATCATCTAACTAATACATAAAATGCCTACCTTTTGGGAAAAAAACGGGAAAGGACCCCGGGGGGGGCCCCCTCGTACGAGTATACTCTCAAAAAGGGGGGCAATTCCGAGGCCCCGCCCGGTTAAATGGG
>NW_026727267.1:0-29813 GCF_029784015.1 Lycium ferocissimum | reverse complement strand
CCTTTGGCCAAATACCTAATCTTCTATGAGCCTATGATGTCCTCCAAATGATTCTATCTGAGAGCTACTAAGCTTATGATTCTCGATATGTTACGATTGTACTAAAATTCCTCCTATGATGAGTAATCCTCTAGGGACGGATATATTGAACGTTACGTAATGATGCTACAAGATGCCATGAACTTTTATGTATATGTGCCTATGTATGGCTACTATGAACCCCGAGCTTATATGGCCGGGTAGGAATGTGTATATCTATATATATATATATATATTGCGCGCGCGTCAACGCTGCCCCGTTAGGTACGGGGCAACCCCGAGCCGCGTAGGGGCCAGATATGTATGACCACCGAGCCTTGGAAGGGCCGGGTATGTGAAACACCGAACCTTCATGGTGGTATGCTATGTACTTGATATGAATATGTATACGATATGAATATGAATATAAATACGAATATTCTATGAATACAAAAATGGATGCTAAATGTAAATGAGTACGGGTATGAATACGGATACGGATATGGATATATGTACACAATCACGCATTAGAAATGGAAAGTCCCTATGAAAAGCAAGTAAGTGTTTATGACGATAGTTCTACTACCTCCCATCTTATGCTATTTCTTATATTGCTTATTATGCTTCTTGTCACACCCTACTTTCGTGCAGCATGATGGGCACCCGACCCTTACTTAGGGCCGAGCGAACCCGCTGACTCTCGTCATACTCATAATCATACTGGGCCCGCAAAACATGACACAAGTACATAATGAATTTTTTTTTTCCGAAAACAAACATGCCTTTCATCTTTGTCAAATCAAATAAAACTAGCATCGTATGAAATCTGTAAACATATGAAGTTCGTAACATAATGCATAATAATACATGTGACTTACATAGCCGCCTACAAAACCGACATATCGTATACACGACAGCATGCCGCAAAGTCTCTACCATAACTTCGGATACCATACAAAAGCACTCGACCTCGGCAAAGCCTCCGAGGAAACGGAGCTTCAGCCATCCAGGTACTGAACATCTTCTCGCTAACATCACCTACTCATCCGTGGGTACCGCGGCATGAAACGCAGCCCCCGAAGAAAAGGGTCGGTCTGAAAATATGTGCCGAGTATGCAAAGCATGAAATACGAGAAAAAACGAAGTCATAACCGAAGTAGCGAAATTACGAGAAAGTGAGCATAACAACCCGAAAACCAAAGTGCTTGCATGCGGGTACAAATCATACATAAGCGGTACGAGAAGACAAATATAACCATCGTAATGCCAAAATGCTTTGGCTTTCTTTTGGAAAAAAAAAACATTTTTGTCTCATTTATATGGAAAATATAACATATCATATGGGCCGACTTACTCGATGGGATTTGCTAAACCAATGGAGATTCGCCTAAACCGGTGTAGGATTTGCCTAAACCAATGTGGGATTTGCCTAAACCAATGTGGAATTTTGCCTCGCATTAGGTTGCCCTTACCACTCCAAATCCCCACCCGATCATGTTCGTATCACATATATATAACATATAACGCGTCCCGCCCTCTTGAGTGAGGGACTCGATAAAAAACGTAATCATCATATCATCATCTTATCATATTATCATATCACATCAAACTTCGTATCCCATCATACTTCGAATATAGCATAGTGCGCGCGATAACATACCTAGCGGACTTGAGCGGAAAATGCAACAACGGGAATGCACGAAGCGAAATCGTGAGTAACCAAATATAGTTTAAAACATTTTGAAGACTCAATAGGATAATCAAAACGAACCATCATTTACAAACCAAGACAATAGTCAATCGGAGTTTTCCTCCAAACATCACTCGGGAACACATCAAACCGAACTTCAGAAACCATATTCACGTATCAAAATCACATGCATAAAAATCCTCATTTCAGACTCAACAAATAAATAAGTAATCAAACTCGGCGGTCGGAAAGATAATCATATTAAGTTCTTTCAAAAAGTCGTTAGCACTATACAAAGGAAAGTCGCAGGACCCACGGACGACGTCGGCCAGTCAAGACCCGCCTATGAGTAAAGTCATCATACGTTAGAGAATCATTTACGAGCATATCAAAGCACCTGGTTCGTCTATGAAAGTTACGGACGTTCGTAGAAGTTACAAAACTCTTTCAAAACAAAACTTTTTATGCAACATTTGAAAACCAATCATACAAAGACATATAAACCATAACTTGACCATACAAGGATGCCAACATCAAGAAAATATGAATCATAAACATGCCCGGAACTTCGAATAGAGTTGCCCCCCAAGGCTCATAACATATCATAGCTTACTTACGTCTAGGACATGCCAAAAGAAAAGAAGGATGAGCTTCACATACCTCATTTTCTTCCTAGGCTAATCCAAACTCAGGTCTCGGTTGCTCAAAATCTACAATAAGGTCATTAAGTACCAAACATTAGCCATAAGCACTTAAGAATCCAATCCCAAGCCATTACTTTATTTACGAAATTTGGGACTTCCCTCTATATGTTCAACAACCTCGAGAATTCAACTCGCCAATATTATCAACAAAAATACCAACAACCATTCCAACAACATCAATAATGAATTCGAAACGCATTCTAACATTAGTAACTCCTTTCTACATAATTCGACGACATTCCATAACATGCAATTCAACCACATTCTTTCAAGCTAACATCCACGCTCACAAGTTCAAGTACCAATCCAAGATCATTATTAAGATGCAAGAACATTTTAAACAATCCGAACAATGATCAAAACAAGCCAATCAATGCACACCTCACCCGAAAACCATTCCAATTCAACAAGAACGTTACTAGCCTTTCTTTCTTCCAAATTCATAAACTACACCAACAATCCACACGATTAACAACGTAATTCTCATAATTAGAGAAACTACATTAAAATTCCATAAGAACTTAAAAAACAGCCCATGACAATTACAACCTTAACTTGATCATGAAACCTTCATTTTACATCATGAAATTCACAACAACAACAACCAAAACATACTAAACGAAATAGTCCTTTCACTTCTACACACATGCACCTATTCGACCAAGCTCCAACATCCATATTTTTATGAATTTCATTCATTTCTACACTCCACAAGCTGTTATAGCCCGTATTTCGTACGTTCGGACGTTGTGGGATAATGGTAAGAAATTAAGGTCAAGACGATGTTCTAAAATAATCTTAATGTCCGAGTTGTTAGGAATATTATTTATGGGTATTGGTATTGTGGGGGTATTGAGAAAGGCTAAGGGCAAGAAGAGAAATTCGTAAAATGGGCCGTGGAAATAATGCGGAAGGTTAGGGACAAAATGGTAATATTGAGAAAAGTCAAAGGGTAAAACGGGAATTTCACATGAGTTTCATGAAAGTTCCAAAAGGGCATGTTGGCCATGTGACAAAAATGGGAATGGGAAAAGATGACAAAGTGAGTCATCTTTTATTTAGAAAATTCAAAGAAAAAGAAAAGAAAATTCTAGAAAATAAAAGAAAGGGAAAGAAAGGAAAAATCTAGAGAGGGCATATATATACACGTGCCAAAAGATGAAGGGAGAGACTTAAGGGGGGCCACATGTTAATAGTATCTCTATATATATATACACATGAGAGAGTTCATCCTATTTAATTCAAGACTTTGGAGAAAAGAGAGAAAACAAAAGAATAAATTTCTATTTAGTATTTTGATTGAGAGACTTTAGTATGAATGAATGAATGAAATCCATTTTAAAGTTGTGTTGTACCCCATGGAAAAAATAAGTCATGGGAATTTTGTTTCAAAAATTTGTTTCTTCATGTATCTCCACTAATTTGGAGGCCCTCTTCAACATGGTATATTTTTGGAGGGGACGTAAGAGCGGAAAAAGGTATGTAAGACCTCACTTTGGAAGAAAGGGGTCACTCTTTGTTGCAATCTCAAGCCTCAGTTTTACAATATTGAAAGTCAAGTGAGGAATCAAGGAAGAAAGGTAAGAATTCACTTCCTCTTGATGTTATGGATGGTTGTGCATGTTGTAGAATGGAGAAATGGATGAAAAACATGAGGTCATGCATGTTGTAGTTATGGCCGAATAGAGTTGTGATGGTAGGAAGTGATGAATAAATTTCTATTTAGTATTTTGATTGTTGTTGTGATCATGAGAAATTTGTATACATTTATATATGAATGAATGAATGAAATCCATGAAATTTAGATCCGTTTACTCTCAGAATTTTAGAATGTTATTACTTATGTTTTCACGTGTCGAGGTTATTTTCTTGTATGATATCTCATGTTTATATCTCTTACAATGTTGTAGCCGTGTGGTGTATGGTGTGACCGTGTGTGTATGTAGCATGTTGGTTGTTGTTTGTTGTGGAATATTATGATGAAAGAATGAATGTTTAATGATTCATGTTAAAGTTGTAGTGTCGCGGGCTGTTTTTGGAAAATTTATATGATTTTGGTGTAGTTTCTTGTGTTGATGGAAATAATGTTGTTAATATAGCTTATGAATTTGGAAGAAAAGGAAAGGTATTGTTATTAGTTTTATTGGAGTTGGAAGGTGTTGGATGGATTAATATGTTGATTGAATCGTTTTGAAAGTTATGTGGATGGAATTGAATAGAATTGAACAATTGTTGGTATTATTGGTAGTTTGGCCGGGTTGAATTCCCGGATTGTTGTTGATTAAAATTTGCCGAGTTAGAATCTACAAATTGGGGATGGTATGGATGGATGGAGACCTTAAGAGGACATTTACGGAGGGAAGTCTTCCTGCCCGAAATTTTGGTAGATAAGTGTTACTTTGAGAATTTACTTTTAGATGCTTAAGTTAACATTTGGTAAATATGACAAAATTGTAGATTTTGGCTAACTTGGAGCTTGAATTTGGAGGAGCGTAAGGAGCGGAAAAAGGTATGTAAGACCTCACTTTCCTTCTTCGGCATGTCTTAGACGTAGTAGGCTTGAACACGGGCCTCGGGGACAAATCCTTTCCTAGAAATCCGAGATTGAAATTAGTTACTATTCATTCAGTAGAATTGAAAATAAAAAGAAAGGGAAAGAAAGGAAAATCTAGAGAGGAAAATCGTATGAAATGTTGGAAAAAGCTTCCTAAACACCTAGAACTTGCATGGACAACATGGTACACCCGACTATCCTAAAACTCTCATAAGTGATGTTATGAAACGCATTATACGTAAAGCGTGTATACCACCTCATTTGATCCGAATTTGGAAGAAAAGGAAAGGTGGGCCCACTTGTTGGTATTCCCGAATTCCCTCCTATGGTTCCATTAGGCTTATTTCCGTACTATAGTCAATGAAAGTTCTTGGTTATCTTTTCGACTACCAAACAATAGATTGAAATTAGTTACTTTCAACTAAACTCTTGACTCCAATGCATGATTTTTTCCTTACTAAAAGTTTATAATGGTTCCATTAGGCTTTTCCAAAATATTTCTTTTTCTTTAAAAATCAAGTTTTACAATATTGAAAGTCTTAATGACTAAAACGACGACTACAGTTCCATGATGATAATGATGATGCCAGATATGAGAAGAAGTCTATGATGAGAATGCCAAGGATATGTTCTTACTACGAATATGAAGATATGACATGTTAAGCTATGTTTGAATAATGACTATTTTCAAAGGTTTTAAAGTAAACGAAGTGATGCCTTATGATCCTGTCCTATGATTTCTCATGAAGTTACTCTCCATTGATAGTCTCGCCTTAGTATTAGTTCTTTCAAGGTGAGATAAAACGCCCGTGGTTATTCCATAATAAAATCGGAGGTTACCGACCTTACGTCACTCCGATAGCGTTATAGTTTTCTTTCCTTGGGCTCCCCTGCATGCTATGGTATATATGTATGTATATGTATATGGGGAAGATGGGAGCATGGCAGAGCGCTATAGACGCTGGGTTATACACGGTACATGTATCCGTACTTGACTTGATATCATCCCGGACGCGGGATATATATTCACTTGTGGTTAAATGGATCGGCTGCCGACGCCTCGGCAATATATCATATTGTGCTTTCTATATATATGAAAAGAAATATTTTTCAAAGGCAGCTTAGCATGCATGGCATCCGCCCCCAGGGGCACTCAGATACACAGGTTACTCTCTATCGGATGAGATGTTCTATGTATCCATGCGGTTATTGTTCACGTATACGGAGTTATTTTCTTTACCTCACGATATGATATCTGTTTTACTCATGTTTATATCTCTTACAATGTTATTACTTATGCCTTACATACTCGGTACATTGTTCGTGCGACCCTCTTCTTCGGGGGCTGCGTTTCATGCGCGCGGTACACCCGGATAGAAGCCGAGGTAGCATAGAAGATGTTTCGGCGTAGTTGGCGAGCTCCGTTCGCTGCTGGAGTGTCGCCGAGTCGGCGTGCTATGCCATGATGTCTTGTTTGAAGTTAGAGACTTTGCGGACACGGTCGTGGGTTTCGGGAGTCGGTTGTACTACGATACAAGTTGTGTACAGTTACATGTTTTATTTGATTTAAAAGCATCGACAGAGTATTTTAGAAATCTTATTATGTATACTTGACGTCGAGATTCAAAAAAAAAAAAAAATCAGTACGTAGTAGAGTAAGTGGGTTCGCTCGGCTCCGGTTACGGGGTCGGGTGCCCATCACACCCTTGTAAGATCGGGGTGTGACAACAACATACACAAACCATCCATAACATATGAAAAATAAGATTGAACCTTACCTTTTGCACTCACTTCTTCACACGGCTAGGCTTGAGAACTTCAAGAACAAACACTCTACTTGCTTCAACAATCATCCCATGTTAATAAGGACCTTCCAATTGATAGGAATGCTAGGAAAAATAATTTTTTTGGTGAAGATTTTTTTTTGTCTTCCATTTTTTTCATGGCCGAATGGCCTTGGTGTTTTTTTCTCCAAGGTTCTCAACTCTTCTAAGGGGTGAAGATGATGAATGAAGATGAATGGGCACGGCGAGGTCCTGTCCCGCCTATATGATATGACATACACTCCTTAGAGGCTCGTAGAAATGTGTATATGGTTAGATGTATTCGGCCTTGTCGGCCTATATTTTGGATATCATTTTGTTAGCCTCGTCAACTTATGTACATTGATATGGGCATAGTTGCTAATGATGATATAAATGTATTGTTGCCCAATGGGATTAGTATGATTGATGAATAAAAAGTATGATTTAGCTATGTGGCTTACCTATGTGTAATGTGAAAGTATGTTAAGAGGTGCCCGGGTGGGTTAGCATCGAGTGCCCGTCGCGGCCCTTCGGTTGGGTCGTGACAGGAAATGACTTGGAAAGCAGAAGAAGACACGAAGTCCAAATATTCGCAATTGTTTCCACCCCCGGAAAAGATTCGAGATGAGACGCCATTATCATAGGGTATGTGATGCTTTCCTTTTTAATGCTTTTGGGTAATGCGTGGTGATATTTTAAAGATCCTGTTGTTATTGTAGCCCTGTGAGGCGATATTATTTTGGGTGTTGTGACAGGATGGTAGTGCCATATTACAGGGGAAACTCTAGCAAAATTTCTGTAGAATCCCCGAGAACATAACATTCGAGGATGAATGTTCTTAAGGGGGGAGAATGTTAAACCCCAGAATTTCAGGTTGTTGCGCGGTAAACAGCCTAATGCAAGTTAAGGTTTTTATGGTGTCCCTACAAGTAAGAAGGGATACTTAATGTTTCTAATTAAGATTCCAAAGACATTTGAGGAGAGAGAAGAAAGCTTGTTGGAGAAAGTTAAGGTAGAGAGTGTCTTACCTCATGCATGAATGTGCCAACATGTAATCCTGGTAATTTACAGGACTATAAGCGGGACGGATCGAATCAACGAAATCTAAACTGAATCAGGAAAATTCTGCAGACACCAGTCACTGTCAACGGGCCGTCAACATGACGACGGACCGTCACTGTCCACAGTCAACACGTTTTAGTAACTGGAATCTACAGGCATGACTCAATAAGACAAGTCGATGGGTCATCGACACATCCACGGGACCGTTGACCCAACCGCCAACATGTTTCTACACTCAGCGATTTTCAGGGATAAGTCCACGAAGCAAGTTGACGGACCGTCGACATGTCGATGGGTCGTCGACCCGCTTCTCTGGAACCTTCTGGTTCCAGCTATAAATAGACAACCCTTGACCCAAATTTTCAGATTTCATTTTCTCTCTAAGTCTTGAAGGCTCTAGAATATTCCTCACATCATATCATCACAAATCCAAGAGGAATCAAGGATCAACCACCAAGAATAAGTAAAATCAAGTGTGTGGATACTCACTAGGGTTTGTAGAGATCAAGAAGTTCTTTTGTATTGAAGTAGGGTTTTTCTCCAAGTGAAGTATTTTCATTAAAGTCCATTTCTGCATAATCAAAGCTGAGTTTTATGTTCAATTCATGTTGTTAAGAACATCGAGTGGTTGAAAGACTTGGATTATGGAAGGAAGAAGAATATAGAGTGCAAGTACGGAAATAGTGATATTCTTGAAAAATGACTTGACTTGAATTATAGTTCTTGACATGTTATGAGTACAATCTTATGGTGAATGATACAAATGATTTTAAAGGAGTATTATATGAGAATGAATAGGGTGTCGTATTATAGTTATGGTTATGGATGAATTTGAAGATGGATTTGAGAAGTAAGCAATATTTAACTTGAAGAACCTATTGATTATGATCTTAGGGATGTCCTTATTGATGTTTGGGAGTTGTCTTATTTTATGGAAGAAGTTGTCGAAACAAAGGAAATGTCGCCAAATTGTCATTAACACTTAGTTGCTTTAGCTTAATCTTAGGTATGTTTCCGGTTGTCTAATCTTAGTACAAATTCTCTTGAATGTAGAATCGCGAGCTTGAAGGGCAAGCAATTAGACGATAAAATTGAGGAGACGTAAAGGTATGTAAGGCTAGCCCTTCCTTCAAAGTCATGATTCTAATATATTGTGATTTCTTTCCGGTAATTCCCATGCCCTTCTTACATTCCAAATGATGAAAGCTAAAGAGTATTAGAAGTTTCCTACGAGATAGAGATGAGATATGTTCCATGATAATGATATGATGATATTATGATGTTAATGATCTTGACATGATTCCTTGATGCTATTCATTGTGGATAGCCTCACCTTATAATGCTAGTTCCTTCAAGGTGAGACATGACGATCATGATGTTCCATAATGTAATCGGAGGTTACTGACCTTACGTCACTCCGATAGAGTTACATCGTTTACTTGAGCTCTTATGAATGCTTCATGATAAACATATATGTATGATTACATCGGGCCTAGTTGGCCGGGCATGACACTACTTCGGTGGGTGGCTTATGGATAATGATAACATCGTGCCTATTTAGCCGGACATGACACCACTAGTGGGCAGCGTGAGATGATTACCTCAGATGCGGGCTAATGATGTTATTGATTTTGACAGTTTATGTATGTATGTGTGATATGTTTTAAAGGTAAGAGTGAGCATGCATGATCCCGCCTCAAGAGGCAAGCAGTTACAGTTATCTTTTCTTCTTATGCTTTCTATATTTCCTTATTATGTTACCATATATGCCTTACATACTCAGTACATTGTTCGTACTGACGTCCTTTTCTTTATGGACGTTGTGTTCATGCCCACAGGTAGACAGGGAGACGGCGCAGACGCTTAGGAGCTTATTCAGTGGATTTGCAGGAGCACTTCACCACTACAGAGTTGCCACTTCTTGGTACATCCTTTTTGTGTATATATAGTGGGACACGGCGGGGTCCTGTCCCGTCCTTATGATTTCAGTCTTCAGTTAGAGGCTCGTAAAGACTTATGTGTGGGTTGTAGATGCTATGAGTCTTTTTCATTGTATATGTTGTACATTATCTTGGTAGCCTCGTGGCTTATGCATATATACATATTTTGGGACATTTGGAAATTAGTTATGACAAGTTCGATATTGAAGATAATATATATATAAATATATCCCAGTTGAGTACGGTAGATGGTAGAATGAGTGGTGCTCGGTAGCCAGCTCCAGGTACCCGTCATGGTCTACTAGTTGGGTCATGACACTTGGTTGTTGAACAACTTGGGTAGAAGAAGAAAGTAGAAAATAAGATCTAAGTATAGCTTTTATGATGTTTTTGAGTATTAAGCTAACTTAGTTATGATTCTAAGAAGGATATGGATATACTCTTGTCATGGAAGGTAACGATGATGATGAGGAAGCGTTGTATAAAAATGTGCTAAGGGTTGATGTGGAGTTGTTAGTATAAGATGAATATGAGAATGAATTTTGAAGACTTAATGGAATGTGAGTATTTGATTATGATATTATGGATGTTATTATGGTTATTTGGGAGTTATTTTTTAATATGGTGGAAGTCAATGAAATAGGGGAAATGCTGCCCAATTTTCTTTAACTCATGAATTGTTCTAGTTTAAATTTAAGAGTATCTTTAAGGCTTAACCAAGGTATGAATCCTTTAAATGTAGATTTTCCAAGCTTCGATGGTGAACGTTAAGTAGTTAAGAAGACAAAGAGGTATGTAAGGCTAACCCTTCTTTCATCAAGGCATGATTCCTTTGCTATATACCTTCTCATGGGTTCCATAATGTCTTTCAAATGACTCCATCCCTAGAATTACTAAAGCTCATGATTCTCGATATTTTCACGATGCTATAACCTCTCTTAGATGATAGTTGATCGTCTAAGCAAAGATGTAACGAAAAGGATGATAATGATGTTGATAATACTTATGGACTCTTATGTATACGTGTATAAGTATGTATGGCTATTATGTAACAACGAGCTTCTATGGCCGGGTATGACGTCTATCGCGCGCGCACCACTACAGTTGGGTACAGATAACACTGAGCCTTGGTAGGGCTAGGTACTTATAACACCGAGCCCCGTCATGGCCAGGTATGTGAAACACCGAACCTTCATGGTCGGGTATGGTACTAATATGTAAGTAAGCATTAGAAATGAAAGGTCCCTATCAGAGACAAGTAAGTAAATATGATGATGGCCACTAGAGGTACAAATGGCTCTATTACCTCATGATTCTTCTATCTTATGTTATTTTTTATGCTCCTAATACGAGGTTGATTATGCTTTACATACTCAGTACATTATTCGTAATGACGTCCTTTTGTTTGTGGACGCTGCGTCATGGCCGCAGGTGGACAGGGAGACAGACTTGATCCATAGATTCTTTTGTGTACATATATATGGGCATGGCGGGGCCCTGTCCCATCTATATGATGATACATACTCTCTTTAGAGGCTCGTAGATAGTTGTGTACATTAGATGTCTTTTAGCCTTGTCGGCTCACATTTTTTATATAATTTTGTTAGCCTCGTCGGCTTGTGTATGTGGATATGGGCATAGTTATTGATGATGATATAAATGTGTAATTTCCCAATGAGATTAGTATTATTGATGTATAGATATCATGCGTTGGACATGTGGCTCACCTAGATGTGAATATGAAAGTACGATAAGAGGTACCCGGGTGGGTTAGTACTGGGTGCCCGTCATGGCCCTCCGGTTGGGTCGTGACAACGCATGTCGGACTCTACCTCCTAAGTGACCTCTTCAATAGGAAGATGCTTCCGTTGCACTTTCATGGGAGCTATCTCCTCAGACCTTAACTTTCAAACATGCATATCCAAAATTGCAATAGGCTCATTCGTGTAAGTCAAATTCTCATCAAGCAATACCGAGTCCCAACGAACAATATAAGTACCATCGGCATGATGCTTCTTCAAAGATAAACACATGAAAAACTGGATAGATGCCTGCCAAGCCTGGTGGCAAGGCCAACTCATAAGTAACATCGCCCACGCGATCAAGGATCTCAATGGCACAATATACCTCAGACTCAACTTACCCATCTTCCCAAACCTGTTAACACCCATCATGGGTGAAATCATCAACAAAACCTGATCACCAATGGCGCACTCTAAATATCGGACCTTCCAATCCGCATACATCTTCTGTCGACTCTGAGCTGCCCAATGCTTGGCCTGAATGACAGTCACTTTCTCAAGAGACTCTCTCAAAAGATTTGTCCCTAAGATCGAACCTCAAATGCATCAAACCAACCAACCAGAGATCTACATCTCTTATCATACAAAGCTCAAAAAGTGCCATGTCGATACTCGAGTGATAACTGTTGTTATGCAAGCACAATAGTTTTCTTACATAGTAGGACTGGGCTTCAACATCCCGAAGGACGGCTTGCCACAAACCTGACTTCAACAACCCGAAGGATGGCTTGTCAAGTTAGTCGGACAGTTTGAAAGATCATAGATATGAAAGTTTTTCCTACAAAATGAGCTGGCTTCCTAGCCAAGCTACTCAACTCGGAAAAACTTTTACACTACTACAGACATACTGTCAAAGCTTCGGAAAACTATTGTACTTGTAGTAAGCTTAACTTGCTCAATATTTCCTAACCCTATACTAACTTAGGATCAGCCTTTCCATGCCTTTCAAAGAGAAGAACAAGAGATATTTAGAAGGCAAACATTTTATTGATAGAAAGAAAATTTACAGGGAGATTGTTTGATGCCCTCGAACTATTACATAGCCTCCTATTTATAGGAGTTGGAGGCTTCCACAAGACTTATCTTACATGGTACACGGGCCCCGCTAGACATGTGAAGGGCATAATAAAACAAGCCTAATAAAACGAGCCTAATAAAACAACCTAATAAAACACGCCTAATAAAACAAGCCTAGTAAAACAAGGGGAACATTATTCGAAGCATGACAACCATGTGCAAGCATGTGATCGTGGGGTCCGCTTTTGTCTTTCTTGTAAGCACGTCGATAAGCCTTATCCGATGGAGCGGTGCTTGATGGAGTCGACGGCGGAGTTGTGTATCCTTCCTCGATCCACCATTCTCGGTCCATGTTTTTGCTTGAATTTTCTTTGTTTTCCGTACTTCTCTTTCGCGACCTTGTGTAGTAGCATTTCCTGTTGGATGGCCCTGTCATCTATGGATCTATTTTTGTTGAATCTTGAGATGGAAAATCCAACCTTATTTTTGTGATAGCCTGAGTTACTTCATCTCTGATTATTTCATACGGCACTCGGTACTCTCGCTCGCTTCTCGAACTCTTTCCCAACGGGATGGTCATCAGTGTAGTTCCATCGAGCCCATTCTTTCGGCCATATTTCCTTTGGGATGCACTTATTTTGCTGGAAAATAATTCTCTGTGCTTCGCTGTATTCATCTTCTAAGGACAAGACAGAGACAGGGAATTCCCACCATAGTGAAATATCTGGTTGAGCATAGACCTTTCCATCAATAATCTTTATCGGTCGATGTAACATGAACACTTTTGCTGCATAGGAGTCTTGGAAACATTGAACCCAATATCTTCGTGGTTTGAACCATTGCAGAAACTTTTTGAGAGCAGGTTCAATCCTGTTAAAGCATCGCAATATGTCGCACTTGAATTACATGAAAATATAATACTGGTGACATAAGTACCAGAAAAACCATAATAGCTCATGTGGAAAATCATTGTGCATTGCTATGAATATGTGACAGAATGGGTATTCTGGATTGACTCCGAATGGCTTAAGGATGGATCCTCCATATTTTCTGAAAACTAGGAGCTCATAGAAAGTCCTTCTTTCTGTAAGGATGGATGGATCAAACGGGTCCACAAACTTGCTGAAGAATTCCGGCGGATGATCTGCTATTCTAGATGAACTAGCTCTCGATAAGCTTGTAAGCATGAAAATTTGGCTAGTTAGCCTTTTACAGCGACTTGGCTTGAAATCTCTTTGAAAACTCATCCGGCACGGATAGGAAATCCGCTAGAATATTATCCTTCCTTTTGAGGTGCTTTACTTGGAATTTGTAAGGGGAGAACCATTGTGCCCATCCGAGAATCGGATTTGGGATAATCTTTGGATTTATCCGGATCATCTTCGGAAAAGCTTTCATATCCATCTCGATAAGAAACTCTTTGTGAATTAAAAAGAAATTAAACTTTTTAATCCCATTCTTCACGGTAAGAATTTCTTTGAATGTGGAATGGTAATGTTGTTCAGCATCTTTGAACTTTCCACTGGCATATCCGCATATTTTTCGTTGGTCATCTTCAACTTCAAAAAGTACCGCACTCCAGTATTCGTTGTCGGCATACATGCAATATCTTTTCCGTCCGATGGAATATGGAGGGCTTTGACTTCTTTTGAGATTTCTTTTATCTTCTGAACTGCTTCATCCTGTTCCTTCCCCCAACCTGGGGCATTCTTCTTGAGCATTTTTGTAAGTGGAGCAATGTACGTAGAGACATTAGGGATAAAATCTCTAACATAATTAATCACACCTAAAAACTGTTGGAGTTGCTTCGTTGTAAAATTAGTGTCTGGGAATTTGAGCAGCTCTTGACAAATATGTGGCCCTGGGCTATATGCTCCATGAACAAAATGCATCCCCAGAAAATCAATCTCCTTCCTAGCAATAATCATCTTTTTCTGTGAGAGCATGATTCCATTTTTCTCCACTAGGTCATGGAATTGTTGCGAGAACGTGAGGTGTTCTTCCATAGTATCACTAAAGAGTAAGATGTCATCAATGTAGACTAGTGATGTATGGAGGATGGGTTGAAATAATTTTATCATGGCCTTTTGGAACAATGAGGGTGCCGTTTTCAACCCAAAGGGCATGACCTTCCATTGAAAGTGGTGATCAGGTATACAAAACCCTGTTTTTGGTCTATCTTCTAGGTGTATTCCCAATTGCCAAAACCCCGATTTAAGGTCAAACTTGGAAAAGTATTTAGCTTTGGCTAAGTGTGAAAAAAGGGTGAGTTTATTTGGGATAGGGAATATATCATCCTGGAGGAAATAGTTAAGAGGTTGATAGTTTATGACTAATCTGAGTTTACCTCTTGTTTGTTTTGCCCGTTTATTGACATAGAACGCCTCGCATGCCCATTGCGAATTAGAGGGCTCGATAAGTCCAAACTCCAAGAGCTCTTCGCATTCTCTTTTCGCAAGCTGAAGATGATCTGGATTCATGCCGGAGTGACTTGCCTTCGTCGGATTAATGCTTTCATTCTTCTTGACGGGGAGTTTAATGAAAAACTCCTCATTCAGCCATAGAGGCTTTTTGCATTTTCCCATAAACTCCTTGTGAGAATCCGTACATGAATGCTCCACCAATTGCTTTTCTATCTCCTTGATATGTTCAACATCAGTTATTTGGAATAATCGTAAAACATCTGTATACGGCTTGAATTGTTTCTTGAACGTTATTCCATGGGCTTTGATCTGGAGCTGATCTTTAAGCTGGCTGAAGATGTCAAATCTGACAATGAGATCTTTTCCTGGGACATCGATCCAATCGCCTTTGTTCGAAACTTCAACCACGGGAAGAATTCAATTGTGATTGGATGCTTTGTGATATTGTGGTGGTTAGGACTCCGAGTCCCGGCGGTGTTAAAATCTTTGAAATGTGGAATCCATTGATCCTCGGGAAGGACGGCCGGGTTCATCGGTGAACATGCCGCTCCGGTGTCCATGAAGGCACATAACTGGATTGGTTTATCCCATTTGGATGGATAAACTTTAAGCCGGACTACGGGATCACCATGATCTTGTTGATATCTTCTTGAGCCTTTCCTACGGTTCGAAATATCGTAATATTCATCGCCATATTCTTCGTACACGTCCATGGAAAAGAGGGTCTTCTCTCGTGGGTTCGTCCTCTAATGAGAACGGATTCAAGATCGCCATCTTCATCTAGATGGATACCGGTGTAGTCCTCATTTCAGTAAGAAGCTTGATCGACCTTCTGGATTGGGGATAATTTTTTGCATAATGCCCAATCTTGTTGCAGATGAAGCATCTATCATTTTTTTCGGGACTTGCTTTGGCTCCTCCTCCTGAAATATTTTGTGCGCCTCCTGAACTGGGAACCTTCTCTCCACTGAAGGCCTTGGCCATTTGAATCGCTTGAACCTTCCCTTTCGTCTGGGGACCTGGCACGAACAGCTTGACCCAGTAATTAGGTCAGACTTTCCGCAAGCCTTATCAAGGGCTGGATTGTTTCGTATGATCTGCTTCAAAACAGATCTCTTTGTGCAGATATCATCCAACGCTAGAAATATTGCTTGCCTGATGTAGCCGACCGGTGGGATCGTTATTGATTAAAATTTCTCCTCAACGATCGTCATGGTCCTGCTTGCTAACATCTTTGGAAGTGATGAAACAAAGGCTTGCTTGAGACTAGCTTCTCCGCCTAACTCAAAGAACATTTTAGCCATCTTCTGAAAATGGATATCGATGACATCTCTGTCAAATGCTACGCATTTCATTTCGAAGAACTGTCTCCTTAGTTTTTCTTGCCTTTGGCCGGTATCCCCACAAAATACCTCTTGGAGTATTTTGATGTTGTAAGCAAAGTCTTGGGATGTGAGAAACATATTTTTGTCTTGTGTCCCAAGTGAATTCCACCGATTGTTTGCTCTACGAGAATTTCGGAGAACACGAAGTGAATTCGACGAGGATCATATACTTTTCCCGTTCGACAAGATTCTTTGTCACCATCCAAGTGAAGAAATCTTGGATCCTTAGGGCCATCTTGATACTTTGATATCATCCGGACAAAGTATGGAATCCGGCATCTGACCATTTCTTGGATTGTTGGTTCGGCCTTCTTTGAACCGAATTGGCTCATCGTATCCCGTCACGATCATCATCTACTTGGAGATTTCGGTTCTCTCCACCTCTAGTTGATTCATGTATATTGAGTGGGTTATTTTCTTCTCAAGAAGAGTCAGCGAGGAATCTTCGCTTGTCTCAACGCTTGCTTCCGTAGGATCGGTATCATATGAATCTTGGTCAAGAGGATCCTAGGGTATCATCTTCCTCTACATCATTTGTGGGTTGGGCCACGTAGAGGTTAGGAATATTGTGGGTGAGATCATCGAGTTTTCTCGCTCGGGTTCTTTTGAACCTTCCCCGAGTTCTTTCTTTCATTTGAGGAATTACCCTTTTGGGCCGCCATAGAGTCTTTCCTTTCCCATGAAACCATTTTTGCAATGTCAAACTCAGGTTCATTGTCTTGTTTTTGGGCAAAAGGCATAGGGTCTCGTTTTGTGGATGGGAACATAGTGAAAGAATGGTCAAGCTTTGGTGGTGAGTATGTTTGTGAGGACATGGGGAAAAAGGTGTGTTTTGATGGGCAGTTTTGTATTTTTTGCGGTTCAATGTGACCATATCTCAGTAGTTGTATCTGTTCTTTAAGGTCAGCCATTTTCTTTTGTTGTTGGTTAAAGAAATGGAAAAGGGAAGTGCTATGTACGGCGGACAAATCTCATACTGCATGTTTGTCATTCGCAACTCCAGGGCTTTGATCGCTGAGAAGATGCTTGTTCCACCTTTTTCTCAATTGTCTCCACCCTGCTCATCATCTTATGTGGGGAATATGGTCCGTGGAAGTGCTAATGTTAGCAACATTTATGTACGTATGGAAGTGTATTTTCGGATTGCCAATTGATTGTCGCTTCCACTTCACTTGTTGGTGGCTTTTCTCCTGTGGGCAGTACAACATTTTGCCTTGGAATTTTTGGGCCATGGCTTGCACCATCCTTTTCAAAAGGTTGTTGTGAAGGAAAAATTCGGGGGTGTGACTAGAGCTTGAGGGGTTCATCAATGCAGTATTTACGCTTTGAGATATTTGGGTTTGAAGGTTTGTGATGTAAATTTTGGTTAGGGAGAGGTGGCCGAGTTTTGGGGCTTGTACGAAACAAGGAATTCATATTTTCCTGGACGACTCAATGAACCGATAGATGAGTCTCCTTCTTCATACCTTGTTCGGAACTCTCTTTCAGAGTTTCTCCCTTTTTTCTTTGATTTGGCTCTTCTTGTATGATGTTCATCCCATTCAATTTCATCGTCAAGACATTCTTGACCTTGGATATCCCGGGCAAAGTCCCGTGAAAGGACATTTGAACCACCATACATCATGACCTTCATTATCGAACCTTTATCCGGTCATGTTCGCTCATGATACTTGGGAGATGGTAAGCGAATGTTTCAGGGTCATCTTGGTGTACTTGGTTATAAGTGGGTTGGTACATCTGGAAAGAAAAGGTTATTTTGTTGGGTTTTTTAAGGTGAGAGTGGTCAAAGCTTATGGCAACTGTTTTATCGGGTTTTTTTTGGAAAAAGTGGGTTCAGAGGATTGGAGAGGTTCAATAGGTTCTCTTAGCTTTTCATAATTCGTGACCCATGTATCTGGAAGGACTTTGATAAGTTCTTCTCTAGAGAGCTGTTTTGGGATTTGGGTGCACATGGTAGTTCCGTTGGTGGCATCTACTTTTAAGAGCAAAGCATTTTCTCCACCCGGAAGAGAGATCCATAGCATGATTCTGAACTCGCCAAGCTATTTGATAGTGTAAAGTAGCCTGAATAGCATTTTTAGCTTGTGGAGCACCTTGAATTTAGACTTGGAGCTTTAAAGCCTCCGTTAGATATGGATCATACAGGGACATGTTAAAATTTGGAAATATAGTGACAAAAGCGTCTGAAAGATTTAGAGTGACTTCTGTGGTACCCAAATTCGCATGTTGGTACTCATTATATATGGTATCAAGAAGGGCAAGGCGAGCTACAACTGGTTGGCCTTTTCTTCCATGATATGTTAATGCAATTCTAACAGCACCAAAATGGATATGGGTGAAACCATGATTTTTCCACTGTCTAGGAAAATCATCTGGAATCTGCAGAGTGATGAATTGTTCCTCTTGAGTTGCTAGAATAGGGTGTTGGTCAAGTTTTGAGGCACCAACATATTCTTTAGCTTCTTTGGGCTTTGGTTGGACCAGGGAACGGATTTGTGACCACGGGGAACATGTCTTTTTAGCAAAAGCAGAATATGGGTTTATGAGGGGTAGGTCGGTGGGAGACACTTTGTTTTCATCGGGTAGAATATCAACTTCATAAAGGTAGTCATATTTGCAAAAAAGGGTTTTATACAAAGTAGGAGACATATTTATTTTTTATAAGGACTTACAAGGGTTGGACGCAGATGGTAACGACTCAGACATATTTTTATTAAACTGCTCCTCTCTCCGAAAGAGATGGACTGGCTCTGATACCATGGGTGTGTAGAGGGCGGGGAAACACCAAGCAAGATAGCCAAAACTGCAAGCATAATAGTTTTCTTACATAGTAGGACTTGGCCTTACATAGTAGGACTGGGCTTCAACATCCCGAAGGACGGCTTGCCACAAACGGCTATCAACAACCCGAAGGATGGCTTGTCAAGTTAGTCGGACGATTTGAAAGATCATAGATATGAAAGTTTTCCTACAAAATGGGCAGTCCAGCCAAGCTACTCAACTCGGAAAAACTTTCACACTACTACAGACATCTTTGTCAAAGCTTCGGAAAACTATTGTACTTGTAGCAAGATTAACTTGCTCAATATTTCCTAACCCTATACTAACTTAGGATCAGCCTTTCCGTACCTTTCAAAGAGAAGAACAAGAGATATTTAGAAGGCAAACATTTTATTGATAGAAAGAAAATTTACAGGGAGATTGTTTGATGCCCTCTAACTATTACATAGCCTCCTATTTATAGGAGTTGGAGGCTTCCACAAGACTTATCTTACATGGCACACGGGCCCCACTAGACATGTGAAGGGCCTAATAAAACAAGCCTAATAAAACGAGCCTAATAAGACAGCCTAATAAAACACGCCTAATAAAACAAGCCTAGTAAAACAAGGGGAACATTATTCGAAGCATGACAACCATGTGCAAGCATGTGACCGTGGGGTCCGCTTTTGTCTTTCTTGTAAGCACGTCGTAACATTGCTCATGGAGCGGTGCTTGATGGAGTCGACGGCGGAGTTGTGTATCCTTCCTCTATCCACCATTCGTCCATGTTTTTGCTTGAATTTTTCTTTGTTTTCCAGACTTCTCTTTCGCGACCTTGTGTAGTAGCATTTCCTTTGGATGGCCACTCATCTCATCGGATCTATTTTTGTTGAATCTTGAGATGGAAAATCCAACCATATTTTTGTGATAGCCCCAGTGACTTCATCTCGATTATTTCATACGCTGACTCGGTACTCCTTTGCTGCTTCTCGAACTCTTTCCCAATGGGGATGGTCATCAGTGTAGTTCCATCGAGCCCATTCTTTCGGCCATATTTCCTTTGAGATGCACTTATTTTGCTGGAAAATAATTCTACGTGCTTACGGTATTCATCTTCTAAGGACAAGACAGAGACAGGGAATTCCCACCATAGTGAAATATCTGGTTGAGCATAGACCTTTCCTGTTACACCTTGAAAATTTCCCCTTAAGCGTACAGTGGATAGACTAATGAGGGGTACGATGTATATGAGGTTTGGACAAGTAAGAACTAGTATGTGATGATGCTAATTAAGAATTTCAAAGATATTAGACTTGAAGAGAGAAAGTTGTTAAGGGAATCGAGTTATAAGTTAGTGTGTTGGATGCAAACTAGGAGTATTGAGTCATTGATGCCTCAAGGTTATTATGGAGAAGAGTTTATAACATCCCCTAGATTCATAATGAAGTGGTAAACAAGTGCTAAGAAGGTTCCATAAGGATTGGAGATCAAACAAAACGACGAGAACAACTTTGGCGGAAGCAGTGATTTCCACGACCACTTCCACGGCCCATATAATGTTCCACGGACCGTGGAATGGTTCGTGGAACTACCAGCAGAAAGGATGGTCAGCTGGTCATGAACCACGACCAGTTTCACGACCAACATTGGGTTCCACGGACCGTGGAACAGTCCGTGGAAGTCCCGATGACTGAAGATGTTCCAAGTCTTTAAATGTGATCTCACTTCATTTATTTCATTTCCATTCACGTCTTCAACCCCTCCACACCTCTAGAACCTTCCAAACATTTCATCCACAAGAAAACTAAGGAGATCAAGGATTGATAACAAGATTTGAGGAGAATCAAGCCTAAGAAACTCCATTAAAGCTATTAAGGTCAAGAAATCCAAGGAGAGATGAACTAGGGTTTTGGTGCTAAGGGTGAATCACCACTCCAAGCTTGTTCCTCTATTGTCTAAGGTAAGTTTCATGACCCTTACATGCTATTTGAAGTATTGTTACGTTGAGATTCATGGATTATAGAAAAGCACCACAAATGGGTCATTAAATGGATGAAAAATGTTATTAGTGATTAGTAGTGAATTGAATCATGGAAATGAATATGTTGATGATATAAATGTGTTATAAATGACCTATAGAACATGAAATGAGTATTGGATACGAAAGAGTACGATGATGGATTTTAGTCATAGTTATGGGAAATTGAGGTGAATTATGAAATGCGAATCATATGAATGAATGACGATTGTTGTTAGCGATATTGTGATGATTATTATGAATGTTGGGAGTTGATATGAAATATGGCGGAAAGTGGTATAAACAAAGGAGATGCTGCCCAAATTTCTATAGCTTAGAGAACATGTTTTCCCGATTATATAACTAATGTCGATACGAATTCCATTGAAGGTATACGAGTGCATTTAAGGAGCACAAGCGAGCAATAGAATAGTAAAGCGGCAAAGGTATGTGAGGCAAATCCTTTCTTCCTAAGGCATGAGTCCTATGGCATGAAATTCCTCTTTTACTATAAATGTTCCACCTCCAAGAAAGTTAAGAGTCCTCTCTCATGAATGGCTATACGAGATAAGAAATATAAGATGAATACGATGGGAGGATAGTAAGCTAAAGTCTAGAAATGTCATAGCCTACGATATGATGCTCCTAAGGAGTGAGTGATGTAATATATGTAACCTAATGATATTGATCACTATGTACACTCACCTTATGCTTGTTCCTTCAAGGTGAGGAAGAATATTTATGAATGCTCAAAATGACATCGGGGGTCCACGACCTTACGTCACCCCGATGAAGTATGATTATCTATGAGTCTCTATGTATGTATTGCTATAAGCATATTATGATAAGCATGTTATGATGAGTTATGATAAATGTATTATGATGAGCATATAATGAGCATGTTGTAATGAGCATATGATGATATCACACCGCGCCTATACGGCCGGGCAGCTATACACCATGGCCAAATGGCATGGGCAGCGCCACTAGTGGACGGCATGAGATGATACCCGGACGCGGGAGGCACTGGACGCGAGCTAATGCTATTGCTAATGTTATTAAATATCACACCGCACCTACATGGTCGGGCAACTTATACACTTATGCATGTATGATATGATGATGAGTATGAAAGTAAGCTAGCATGTATTACTTCCTTTACGATTCAGTCAGTTACAGATTGCTCCTCATTGATGCCTCCTTATTTTATTGACATCTTATTATCGTTTATGCCTTACATACTCAGTACAATATTCGTACTGACGTCCTTTTCTTCGGACGCTGTGTTCATGCCCACAGGTAGACAGGGAGGTGATCCAGACTCATAGGAGCTAGCAGATGATTTGAGAGCACTCTATTTTTCTGAAGTGCCACAGAATTCTCTTTTGGTATATATCTGTATATTCATGTTTTGGGCATGACGGGGTCCTGTCCCGTCCAGATGTCCAGTATTCTAATAGAGGCTCGTAGATACGCAGTGTGGGTAGTCTGGTCCCATGGCTTGTAGGTATATGCATGTATATATTATTTTGATAGCCGAAGGGCTTATGTTTATAAAAGCTAATGTATTTCGAGAAAATGATAGTTTTATATGATTATGAGCATACGGTATGAATAGTAGCGAGATAAGCGGGCAAGTGAGTGGTGTTCGGTGGTTAGCCCGGATACCCGTCGCGGCCCGTAGCTCGGGTCGTGACGAAGTGGTATCGAGCGATTCGGTCCCTAGGAAGTGTCTACGAGCCGTGTCTAGTAGAGTCTTGTTTATGGTGTGTTGCGCGCCACGCTAATAAACAAGAGGCTACAGGGCATTTAGGAAAAATGACCATCTTTCTTCATATGAGATCGTGCGATAGAGCCAAGTATAAGATGAAATTCCTCCCTAATGAGTATGTTGTGATTTCAGAAATGCCGCCAAAAGCTAAAGCCGCCCAGAAGGGCAAGACAACGACAAAAAGGCGGGCAAATAGAGAGCCGCCTATGAATGTTGAGGAGGGAGAGTCACATCATGAGGCTTCACCTAGTGCCTCCACTACTCCTCCTATCACAGAAGGGGCTTCTATTCCAGTTCCTCCACCGGCTACTTCGGGTCAACAAGTGACCGAAGCTATTAATTTATTGACGCAGTTGGTTGCCGCTCAGGCACAACGACAGAATGTGGGACCGAGTGATCGCTCAGCTAGTACGAGAGCCCGTGACTTCATGAGCCTAAATCCTCAGGAATTCTTTGGGTCAAAACCGGATGAAGATCCACAAGGCTTCATTGATGAGATGCTAAGAACGTTGTAGATTATTCATGCCTCCGAGACTGAGTGAGTGGAGTTAGCTTCATATAGACTCCGAGATGTGGCAGTTTATGGTACAATAATTGGAGAGCGTCGAGGCAGGAAAATGCGCCTCCTCCCGTGTGGCAAGAGTTTGTTGATGCCTTCATTCGTCACTATTTGCCACCCGAGGTCCGCCGAGCTAGAGCGGATAGATTTTTGAATTTGAAGCAAGGTAATATGAGCGCCCGGGAATATAGCCTTCAATTTAATTCTTTGGCTAGATATGCCCCGACGATGGTGGCCGATATGGGCGACGAGTGTACAGGTTTGTGAGTGGCCTAGGGCCACATTTGTTCAAGGATTGCCTAACGGCTTCGTTACAAGACGGGATGGACATTTCCCGCATTCAGGCCCATGCTCAAAATCTTGAAGGGCAACAACCTCCACAAAGGGTGAACGTGATGTTGATAGAGGGCCGAGCAAAAGAGCTAGATCTATGGGCACGGTAGCCGTGATTATAGAGGGGGATCGAGGCGGACATTTTCTAGGCACTCGAGCCGGTCGGCGACTAGTGCACCTCCCCGGTATGCGGACGAGAAGATTTGATCGCTCTTTCCGATCGGGACGGGGCCGAGTTCAAGGGCCCCGGGTCCACTCGGTTCGGGGTGACCACGGTCGAGAGGAGACCTCCGGTACCGCGATGCGGTCGGTGCGGTAGATTACATTACGGGCAATGTGCGCCGGGGTTCGGACGCTTGTTATGCTTGCGGCCGGGTAGGGCACATGATGAGAGATTGCCCATCGATGAGTGGCAGAGCTAGGACCCAGCCCACGGGGATCGGTGGCGGATCTTCTTCGGTACGTCCTACGGCGTACTTCGGACTTCTCGGACTCCGGCCGAGGTAGAGGCCGAGGGGGAGTATCTACTTCAGGTGCCACCCAGCACTGCTTATATGCATTAGCTGGACGGCAAGATCTTGAGTCCTCCCCAGATGTAGTTACAGGTATATTGACTGTGCTCTCTTATGATGTGTATGCATTGATAGATCCGGGTCTACGTTATCATATATTACTCCATATGTTGCAAGTCGCATTGGGGTGAAACCCGAGCCGATCAAACCTTTTGAGGTATCCACTCCGGTTGGTGATCCCGTAATAGCTAAGCAAGTATATAAAGATTGTATAATTGTGATATGTGGTCGTCAGACAAGGCTGATCTAGTTGAGCTTGAAATGTTAGATTTCGATGTTATAATGGGTATGGATTGGTTGGCCTCTGCTATGCCAATGTTGATTGTCGCATGAAATTAGTTCGGTTCCAATTTCCGGGAGAGCCCGTGCGTGAATGGAAGGGTAATACAGCGACTCCAAAGGGTAGGTTTATTTCCTATCTCAAGGCAAGAAAGATGATAGCTAAAGGCTATATTTATCATTTAGTTCGAGTTCACGATACGGAAGCAGAGTCCCCTACTTTCCAGTCTGTCCCGGTAGTGAATGAGTTCCCGGACGTATTTCCCGATGAACTTCCAGGCCTTCCTCCAGAAAGAGAAATTGACTTCGCCATTGATGTGTTGCCGGATACTAAACCCATTTCTATTCCTCCTTATCGGATGGCTCCGCGAGATTAAAGGAGTTAAAGGCCCGGTGAAAGATTTGCTTGACAAGGGGTTTATTCGACCCGTTCATCTCCGTGGGGAGCGCCGCTTTTATTTGTGAGAAAGAAAGATGGCTCCCTACGAATGTGTATTGATTATAGACAATTTGAATAAAGTGACGATGAAGAACAGGTATCCTCTCCCAAGAATCGATGATTTATTTGATCAGCTTCAGGGTGCCAAGTGGTTTTCAAAGATAGATTTGAGGTCAGGTTATCATCAAGTACGAGTGAGAGAAGAAGATATTCCCAAGACAGACTTTTAGAACAAGATATGGCCATTATGAATTCCGAGTAATGTCATTTGGGCTAACTAATGCACCGAAGGTGTTTATGAATTTAATGAATAATGTATTCAGGCCCTCTTGGATCTGTTTGTGATAGTCTTCATTGATGATATTCTGGTGTACTCTCGCACAGAATCGGAACATGCAGACCACTTGCGAATTGTTCTTGGAATTCTCCGAACTCGGGAGTTGTATGCTAAATTTTCAAAGTGCGAGTTTTGGCTAAATTCTGTGACATTCTTGGGCCATGTGATTTCGGATGATGGCATTAGAGTTGATACTCAGAAAATAGAAGCTGTTAAGACGTGGCCAAGGCCTACGACGCCGACAGAAGTTCGTAGTTTTCTGGGATTGGCAGGCTATTATAGAAGATTTGTAGAGGGCTTTTCATCTATCTCGGCCCCATTGACGAAGCTAACCCAGAAGTCAGCAAAGTTTCAGTGGAATGACGCTTGTGAGCGTAGCTTCCAAGAGTTGAAGGACAGGTTAACCTCAGCTCCAGTCTTAACACTCCCAGAAGGGCCGGATGGCTATGTTGTATATTGTGATGCTTCCGGAGTTGGACTAGGGTGTGTGTTAATGCAGCATGGAAAAGTCATTGCATATGCTTCGAGGCATTGCGAAAGCATGAAAAGAATTACCCAACTCACGATCTTGAATTGGCCGCGATTATTCACGCATTGAAAATGTGGAGACATTATTTGTATGGCGTACATGTTGATATCTATACGGATCATAAGAGCCTTCAATATATTTTCAAACAAAAGGAGTTGAATGCGCGACGAGAGGCGGTGGTTAGAATTATTGAAAGATTATGATGTGAATATCTTATACCACCCCGGAAAGGCAAATGTAGTAGCGGATGCGCTTAGCCACCGATCAATGAGTAGCTTATGTGAAGCTCCTCCAGAAAAGAAAGAAATGGTTCATGAGCTCCATCAGCTAGCTAACCTTGGAGTACGAATAAGTGATTCAGGCGATGCAGGAGTTAGAATCAATAATCCCACAAAATTTCGTCCTTGGATTCGAAATAAAAGAGCGACAATACGAGGATCCCAAATTAGAGTATTATAAAGGTGTGAAATTTCCAAAAGAAAGGTCACCATTTGAAGTCTCGACGGATGGGGTTCTCGGTACCGAATAGATTATGTGTTCGGATGTGGCGGAACTACGCCGCCGAATTCTAGAAGAAGCTCACTACTCCCGGTATTCTATTCATCCAGGAACGACAAAGATGTATCATGATCTTAAATTGATGTATTGGTGGGATGGCATGAAAAGAGACATAGCATAATTTGTAGCCCAGTGTCCAAATTGTCAGCAAGTGAAGATAGAACATCAGAAGCCAGGAGGGTTATTACAAGCAATGGAAATTCCTACATGGAAATGGGAAGTAATCAATATGGATTTTATTGTAGGATTGCCCCGCTCCCGAGGCAAGTATGATTCTATATGGGTGATCGTGAGATAGGACTCACAAAAGCGACTCATTTTCTCCCGGTCGGGACTACATACTCAGCTGAAGATTATGCCAGGTTATACCTTAAGGAGATTGTAAGGCTTCATGGTATTCCAATATCTATCATTACAGACAGAGGAGCACAATTTACGGCTAAGTTGGAAATCCTTCCAAGAAGGTCTAGGTACTCAAGTGAAGTTCGACAAGATTCCATCCACGGACTGACGGACAGGCCGAGCGTACTATTCAGACCTTGGAAGATATGCTAAGGGCATGTGTTTTAGATTTTGGTGGTAGTTGGGATGACCACTTACCCCTAATCGAATTTGCCTACAATAATAGTTATCATTCCGGTATTCAAATGGCTCCGTATGAAGCGTTATATGGAAGGAAATGTAGATCCCCGATTGGATGGTTTGATGTCGGAGAAGTACAATTAATAGGCCCCGAATTGATTCGAAAGGTAGAAAAAGTCAAGGTGATCCGAGATCGATTATTGACAACCAAAGTCGCCAAAAATCTTATGCGGATAATCGCCGGCGAGATTTAGAATTTCAAGTCAATGATTGGGTGTTCTTGAAAGTATCACCGATGAAAGGGTGATTAGATTTGGTAAGAAAGGGAAATTGAGTCCTCGATACATTGGACCCTACAAAATTATCCGCAAGGTGGGTCAAGTAGCCTATGAATTAGAGTTGCCTTCCGAGCTTGAATTAGTTCACCCAAAAGTATTTCATGTCTCTATGCTCCGCAAATGTGTGGGAGATCCCACAAAGATTGTGCCGGTAGATGATGTTCAGATTACAGAAAAGCTAGCCTATGAAGAAGTACCTATTGCCATATTAGACGAGCAAGTGCGAAAGCTACGAAATAAAGAACTAGTTTCGGTTAAAGTCTTATGGCGAAATAACAATCGAGAAGAGATGACATGGGAAGCGAGAGAGAGAATGAAATCTACGTATCCGCACTTATTTAGCCCCCAGAAGAGGCTTATGATGAGACGACGAGATGATAAGGTATGTACGCTTTACTTCTATGTATATGGGTCGTGTGTGGCCAGTCTATATTGCTATTGTGTTGTAGCCCTGTGAGGCAATGATATTATGGGTTGTTGTGACGGGATGGTATCGCCATATTATAGGGGAAACTCTGGCGAAATTTTTCTAGAATTCCCGATGATCTTAACATTCGGGGACGAATGTTCCAAAAGGGGGGAAGAATGTTACACCTTGAAAATTTCCCCTTAAGCGTACAGTGGATAGACTAATGAGGGGTACGATGTATATGAGGTTTGGACAAGTAAGAACTAGTATGTGATGATGCTAATTAAGAATTTCAAAGATATTAGACTTGAAGAGAGAAAGTTGTTAAGGGAATCGAGTTATAAGTTAGTGTGTTGGATGCAAACTAGGAGTATTGAGTCATTGATGCCTCAAGGTTATTATGGAGAAGAGTTTATAACATCCCCTAGATTCATAATGAAGTGGTAAACAAGTGCTAAGAAGGTTCCATAAGGATTGGAGATCAAACAAAACGACGAGAACAACTTTGGCGGAAGCAGTGATTTCCACGACCACTTCCACGGCCCATCTAATGTTCCACGGACCGTGGAATGGTTCGTGGAACTGCCAGCAGAAAGGATGGTCAGCTGGTCGTGAACCACGACCAGTTTCACGACCAACATCGGGTTCCACGGACCGTGGAACGTTCCGTGGAAGTCCCGATGACTGAAGATGTTCCAAGTCTTTAAATGTGATCTCACTTCATTTATTTCATTTCCATTCACGTCTTCAACCCCTCCACACCTCTAGAACCTTCCAAACATTTCATCCACAAGAAAACTAAGGAGATCAAGGATTGATAACAAGATTTGAGGAGAATCAAGCCTAAGAAACTCCATTAAAGCTATTAAGGTCAAGAAATCCAAGGAGAGATGAACTAGGGTTTTGGTGCTAAGGGTGAATCACCACTCCAAGCTTGTTCCTCTATTGTCTAAGGTAAGTTTCATGACCCTTACATGCTATTTGAAGTATTGTTACGTTGAGATTCATGGATTATAGAAAAGCACCACAAATGGGTCATTAAATGGATGAAAAATGTTATTAGTGATTAGTAGTGAATTGAATCATGGAAATGAATATGTTGATGATATAAATGTGTTATAAATGACCTATAGAACATGAAATGAGTATTGGATACGAAAGAGTACGATGATGGATTTTAGTCATAGTTATGGGAAATTGAGGTGAATTATGAAATGCGAATCATATGAATGAATGACGATTGTTGTTAGCGATATTGTGATGATTATTATGAATGTTGGGAGTTGATATGAAATATGGCGGAAAGTGGTATAAACAAAGGAGATGCTGCCCAAATTTCTATAGCTTAGAGAACATGTTTTCCCGATTAACATTTCGGCCCATGAGTATATTTCGCCCACGAGGCCCATTAACGTTAATATATATGAAACTTTAGTTTGAGGACTGGTCATTTTCATCTAGGAGCTTCCAAGGATATTAGAGAGAGAGGGAGAGAGCTTCTAGGCTAAGAAAGCCATTTTGATCAAAATCGAGCCCCGAATCCAAGCTCATGAAGAGAAAAGCGTTGTGCGTCGCGTTGCCTTCGATTGAGCTAAAAATCAGCCAAAAAGAGGAGTGTTGACGTGGTTGCTGCATACTTAAGGTAATATTAAGGTCCCTTTTTCATTGTTAATAAGTTTAATTAGGGTTTTAACGGATTAGAACGAGAAAATAGCGTTATAAACTCGTTTGTTATTTTGTTGAGATTTATGGATCTGTAAATGTTTTAGTTGGATGAAATGGATGGAATCGGGTAAGTTATGATGTATAATAATGGTTGGTACTGTTGTTGATGTTGTTGATGATATTTCTTTGGGCTGTTTGTATTTATTTTCGTGGTGCTTTTGTGATGATATTTCAATGCTGGTATGATTTTTGTGGTCGTTTT
>NW_026727266.1:0-33701 GCF_029784015.1 Lycium ferocissimum | reverse complement strand
AACCAATTTCACGATAATGAAGATTTTGTCTAGAGTACTACATATGGAGATGAATTTTCAATCATATTTTCAACATCCCTGCTGCTGCATATTTTAAAATAAAGCAAAATATTTTTAAGCCAATTTTTAAAACATAATATTTTTTCTTATTTTAACCATGGCAAGCAATAGTGATGAAAATTATTTGAAGATGTAAAATCAAATTTATTTTGCCAGAAAATTCAGGCCAAGGGGAGATTTGATAAGGTTTGCCCTGAATTTCCTACCTTATTTGAATTTTATCATAATTGTATTTTACTTCAAAAGATATTCCTCGATAGAAAAGGGTTTCTTTGTGGAAAAGGATTCTACCATATTTATTCATTTTCTTGTAGGAGAAGATTTAGACGTCTATAAATAGAAGATTTGTTCTTCTCATCCACAATACAATAACATCCACAATGTAGTCTTTCAGGGTTGAAGAGTTTTGCTCATGGCGAGATTATTCTCTTATATTTTTGATTTTTTTTTTAAAAATAGTTTTTCAATATGTAGGTCACTTGACCAAACCAATAATATTATATTATGTCTTTTTAATATATTTTTCTATGTTGTCTCACTTATCGTCATTCAAGGTTTCCAATTATTAGCTTCTGCATGACGCCCCGTTATTTCCATCCCAACATCTTTCCTATTGTGATACTTTATTTAACTTTTTTCCATTTAATATTAACCGTTAATCGAAGTAATATAATAGTTGACACCAAATTGTGATTTTGAACTCGTCCAAAGTACAATTAGAGAAGTTCTTCAATTAGTTTTTCATAAGATGTACGAATGTTTCTAATAATTACTTCATCCATCCCCATTTATGTGGAACCGTTTGACTTGGCACAAAGTTTAAGATATATTTTTTTTTGAAAGTTGTGGTCTAAAACAAACCTTAGACAATTGTGTGGCCAGTAATCATTTGGGTAAAAGACAAATTTTAAACATGAAAGACGATTTGATTTAATTATTTTATGTTATACTTCTAGCGAAGAAGCTACGTAGAAATTGGATTGTAATCCGATAATTCAACGAGCTAAAATAAAGATCAAACAGTTGGGATCAAAATCACAAGGCATCATGCGGAAGCTTATAATTGCAAACCGCAAACGACGATAAATCAGACGACAAGGAAAACTATAAAATGGACTTTATTATATGATATGAGTTTGGTCAATTGACCTACACATGATAATACTAATATACAAAAAATTCTAAAACTATTGAGAAAATAAACCTCCCCTTAAGCAAAACTCTCTAAAGGACTACATTGTGGATGCTTTTCTGTGTGTTCAATTGTATGAGAGGGATTCTTCAATATATAGAGGTTCAAAACCTTTTCCTCCAAGAAATGAACTAGCCAAATATAGAAGATAATTATATTTTCCTTCCAGGAAAAGTAAAGCAATTATGATTATACATTGACTTTCCTTCAAGAGAAAAGTAAAACTCAAATATAGTAAGATAATCAGGGCAAAACCCTAACACGAACATCTAGGAATTTGAATTAACGTAAGAATCTCTTTGATTTTTGTTACTGTGGTAAAATAATATAGTCATAAATACATACAATATAAAGAATATAATACGCTGACAACTTTAAACAACTAGTGTTTGTTCACCCCAAGTTGTCGAAAATGACACAACAAAATTGAGATGCTACTCCTTGTTCCATCTATTCTCATTGTGGATTTTAGTGTTATAGGAATTAATTAATTAAATTAAGCTTTTTATAGAAAAGTGACATTCTTTTTAGGATAGACTAAAAAAGAAAAGGTGACACATAAATTAGACATTGATATCAACTTTTAAACTAGGATTGGACATTGATATCACTAAACAGGTTTGTCATGATATTCCTTCAACTACTTTGGTTGAGGATAAAGGTACTAGTAGGGACAGAAAATTGTGGAGTGAACAGGTTGAGGATGACCAGGTGGAGGAAACTATGGAGGAGGGTGAGATTACAGCTTCCTAGGAGTTTGAAGAGGAAGCAAATGGTGGAAGGAATAGTCAGGATCAACATATTGTTCAAAAGCAGGTTAAGGATCATATCCAAGAGCTTAATGTTGGTGTTGATGTTGAAGTTGGTACTAAGGTTGAGAAAGCCAAGGTATAAGAAGTAGAGTTTGTAATCAGCCAACAGCAGTCTCTACAAGTATCAAAGGGTACTGCTATAAAACATGCAAGTGTTTCTACCAATATATTGGCTGAGGAGAAGGGTGGAGACTGTGGATACTATACTAGTAAAAGTAGTCCAGGTACATGAGAATAATAGTGCACATCAAAATTAGCAGCAGAACAATGCATCAGTAGGTGTGGCAAATCAGAACAATAGTAGTAATTCAAGAAAAGCAGCAAGTTCTAGCCAAGGAAGATCAAGTAGGAAGAATAATCAACTGGTGCAAACAAGTAGGAAGAATAATCAACTGGTGCAATATGTTTCTGGTAAAAGCCAGAATCAAGTTGCTAGTATTCATGCAACTGGGCACATGCAAGTTGCAATTCCTATTGGGGATGAGGCTAGAATATAATGGATGTGGAGTCCACTGCAAAGAATTTATTGAATGTTGCAAAGGAGGGTGATATATCTCCTAGGCAAGTGGCAAAAGGAGCGAGAAAAACAAGGAAAAAGCCAACAAAAGATACCCTCGATTTTAGGTGACAACAAAGAGGACTAATTCAAATCCTATGGTTAGTAGATGAAATGCACTAATATGGAATATTAGATCAGTTAACACCAAAAAAATCTTTAAAAGGCTTTGTCAATGCATAAAACACGAGATTCTTCCTTATAGGTTTGATGGAGCCTTTTCAACAAGCTTATAAGTTGATAGTTATAAGAGAAGGTTGTCCTGAAAACCGCATTGTGTAATGTTTGAGGTGCAAAATATGGGGCTTGTGGATGCCGAATATGTACAAATGTGTATTCGTAACGTGTCCAACAAATGACTTTGAAGTTGTCAAACTCTAACAATAACACAAAGGTGGTTGTTACATTGGTGTATGCCAAATGTGACAGGACGGAAAGAATAGAATTGTGGGAATCCTTGTATCATTTAGGCATCGGGGACAGCCTTTACCTTGGCTTGTGGGGAGGAGATTTTAATACCATTATTAACAAGAGAAATATGGGGGCACACGATTACAACGAATGAAGTAGAAGCTTTTAGGCATTGCATTCAACCATGCAATCTCTCAGACTTGGGCTACAAAGGTAGTATTTTCACTTGGTGGAATGGGAGAGGTGAAGATGATTGTGTGTTCAAGAGACTAGATAGGTGTTTGGGCAACTTTGAATTTCAACAAATTGCTTCAGGATTAGATCACACATTTGATCAAGTGTGGTTGGATCACTCACCACTACTACTTGAATGCAAACAACAAGATCAACGAGCTTTAAAAAGTCTTTCAAATTCTTGAATTTCTTGACTAAACATGATACTTTCTTTATGAGGTGGTGAAAGATAATTGGGAGGCTGAAGGGGGAGTGGCCGAATTCTTTCGACTTTCAACGTGAAATTATGGAAGTTGAAGAAAGTGTTATCAACTTGGGTAAAAGTGCTTATCATTTTCAAGATTACTAATTTGGGAGGAGGTCATTAAAGATGTGAAGCTTTTTTGAAGCCAATCCATCATATGCCAACAGAGAAAAACTCATGAAAGTTCAGGCAGAATTGATAAGAGTACTGCATTTAGAGGAGGAATTTTGGAAAAAAAAAAGGCAGGCATGTCCTGGTTCCAAGATGGTGATAAAAATTCCAAATTTTTCCATGCCACTGGTGAAGGGAAGAAGAAAGAGGTTACGGCCGACGCGAATTCAAAATAGTGCGGTGAATTTGGCTACGTAGGAGAATAAAATTGCGAAGAAGCAATCAAATGTTATCGTGCACAATTCCATTAAAAACCGTTGTCCACACATAGTTTGATATCACAAAAACATGTTCCATCCATGATTTCAAAAACAAAATGAAGAATTGATTGCAAATCCTACAAAAGATGAAGTGGGAAGTTAGTAGTTTTTGGTTTAAATAAAGGAAGCACGGTGGAGCCGATGGCTTCACTAGCCTCGTTTTTTCAAAAATGTTGGACATAGTTGGTGATGACATATTTCACATGAGTGCCTGGATTTTCTTCAAGGGATTTGAATTGCCAAGATACATAACCCATACTAATCTTGTTTTATTGCCAAAAAAGCAGGAGGTACAAACTTTTAGTGACATGAGGCCTATTAGTTTGAGCAATTTTATAAACAAGGTATTTTCTAGAGTTGTGCATGAAAGATTAGTTGCTTCCAGATTTGATATCTTAAAATCAAGCAGGATTTGTGAGAGGAAGGAGCATTGTAGAGAACATTTTATTAACACAAGAGACCATCACCGATATCGATCGTAACTAGGAAATCATCAAATTGTTCCTAATGTAGTCATGAAGTTGGAGATGACAAAGGCATATGATAGATTGTCTTGGATTTTTCTTACAAATGTGCCGACACAAATGGCATTTGGGGAACAATTCATTAGCCTGATTTATGAGACTATTGGAAATAACTGGTATTCAGTGTTAGTGAATGGACAACCTCATAGTTTTTTCCATTCTACTAAGGGTGCCAAACAAGGTGATCCTTTGTCACCTACTTTGTTCATATTGGTTGCTGTGGTGCTATCAAGGGGATTGAATGCACTACATGAGAACCTGTGGCTTACTGGCTTTGGCTTGCCCAAATGGAGTCCAAAAATCAACCACTTATCATATGCAGATAACACCATCATCTTCTCATTCTCTTGTGAGATATCCTTGGGACTGATTATGAATGTTTTGAAGGATTATGAACAAGCACGGCAGTACGATTAACAAGTCCGGAAGCTCAGTATACTTGCATGACAGGGTGGATAATGAGGTGTTCTAAAAGGTGGAGAGGATTACTGGTATTGCAAGGAAAAACTTTCCTTTAATGTACTTAGGTTGTCCCATTTTTTATGCAATACCACAAATGTCATTTTACTCAGAGTTGATTTCCAAGGTTAGAAACAGGCTTCAAGGATGGAAAGGAAAATTGTTATCATTTGGTGGAAAAGCCATTTTACTGAAGCATGTTCCACAAGCAATGGCAATGCACTTGCTTTCAAAGAATTGATCCAACTTCTTTTGTTATTGAAAAGCTTCACAAGATATTTGCTCAATTCTTTTGGAGCAATACCACTGGTGAGAGGGGTATACATTGGATAAAGTGGTATACAATATGCTTGCCTCAAGATGAAGGTGGACTAGGATTCAGATCCATTAGTGATATGTCAATGAAATTGTGTGCTAAGTTGTGGTGGAATTTCAGAACTAAATCGTCTTTGTGGAGTGCATTCATAAGCAACAAATACTTGAAGAAAAACAATCCTATTCTGGTGCCTTGGAAGAGAGGATCTCACATCTGGAGGAAACTGCTTTAAGCAAGGGACTTGATTGATCATCAAATCTGGTGGCAGCCTAGAATGGGCTCAGCACTATTTTGGTTTGATAGCGGTCGAGTTTAGGCCCTTTATACTTTCTAACTCCATCAGCATTTTTATTGCAATGAGAGATTAATAATGTATCCGATGTAGTGACTCGAGAAGATAGCATGTTGTGCCCATAAGGAACTATCTTCCTGAGGAATTAGCTGAGTACATTCTCAATGAAGTACAAGCTCCTGCTAAGCCTGATGAACTTGATAAACCTTGGTAGATGCTTAAAACTAGAGGGGAATTTTATTTAAGTCTGCTTGGGAATACATAAGGAGTAAGGGTGAAAAAAGAGAGGTGTACAAGAAGATATGGGTGAAAGGATTACCATTCAAAATTTCACTACTAATGTGGAGAGTTTGGCACTTCAAAGTACCTTTCTAAGTGGTATTGTTGTGCAGAACCAAAACAGGAATCAATACCTCATATCATTTTGAGGTGTGAAGCTACATAATGGACATGGTCCTATTTTTGTTCAGCTGTTGGTTTTAACATTATAGGAATGCATTTGCAGCAGGTAATCTTAAAATGGTGGACTGCTGATGTCATGCCTAGATTGAAATCTATTTTCTATGCTGTGCCTTTTATCATAGTATTGGAGCTTTGGAAGAAAAGAAATAGATATATGCATAGGGATAAAGTTACCATTAGCAGAATCATTTATCAAGTTTCAAGTACTATTGAGAAACTTGTTAAATTGAGAAAACCAGGAATCAAAAGCGTCCCATTGGCATGATATTCTAGTAATTCTTCGAGCAATTTGTACAAAAAATTACAAGTTACTCAGTTATGTGGAATTTGCCAAACGACGGAAGTTGGAAGTGTAATACCTATGGTGCTATTAGGGAAATCCTGGTAGGAGCTCATTTGCTTTTTGTGTGAGAAATAGCACCCGAGATCCGATTCATGCTGTTAGAGATGGGGGATGAACGAGACTAGTACCAATACTGATTCAAAGGCATTAGCATTACTTGAAGTTTGCCAGACATCGCCTATCTCGCATGTTTATTCTTTCATACTTGAAAGCTCGATTCATTGTTAATGAAGAATATCTGGATACAAGAAAGCCTTCTTGGAATATTGCCTTTTGTGCGGAGGAAACACTTGACATAATTGGATACTGCTGTCAAGCACACGTGGCAGTACATATTGAGAGAGGGCAATCAGCTGGCTGATCACTTGGCAAATTATGCTCTTGATCATGGAGAAGTGATAGCCAACTCCTTTGCAGAACTGGATTCAAAAGGGAAGAGGATTCTCAATAGTGATAAGCTACAATGTCCCTATTTGAGAATCAAGACTCAGAGGAGATACTGAAGGAGAGATCTGGTGGTGTGAAGTGGAGAGGCCTTTATCAGTATACTCAAGTCCTTAGGGTGGAGAATATAGTGATAGTGTTTTCTACTAACTTATTTTTTCTCTGCTTTATGTGTTACATTGTCACTTTAGTGATCGATGATTCATATAAGATTTTTGAGGAATAAAGACCACCCGGGATCGCAAGCTTAAATACTTCTCGTATCCTGGCTATCGATCCCGTTGGATATGATTTGATGTATACATGGTTCACTTTATATTTTCACTACCGTTTCATTGATCTTACATGCACAGAGATTAATGAAAGCAACCAAAAAGAGCATTACAGTTTCACATAGCATTCACAGCACTCCGTCTATAATTTGTATTAATGATCCTTCTCATAGAGGACATGATTTGGTACTGTTTTGGATATGGTATTGATCCATTGATCTTACTGTATTTAGACAAGATATGGATTTGGCAAGAAGTGTGAGGTTGATTGCGCCTTTTAAATATGCAGTATTGGAAGATGCAGGTCATTGAGGCAAAGATTACGGAGTTGGCTTATCTACATAACTGATGCATAGGCAAACATGATCCATGTAGGGACTTATTTTCTCCTAGTGGTATTAGCATTTTATGCTCATTCTGAGGGAAATATGTCAATATGTGGAGAATGTTTCAACCTTTGTAAAGGAAGATAGCTAACAAGCTACAATATCGAGGGATCCAACAAAGGGAAGATTTCGTAATTGGCATAATGGATCACGCATCAACTACATTGAGATTGTGGTAGATAAATAAGGAGACATCAGAATTTGTTATGCAGGATTCTGAGGCTTTGTTTGGTTCATTGGTTCTTTCATCATGGACAAATACAAGTAGGCAATACATGCAACACAATAGTCGGGGAGGCAGCTTTAAACAATGTTACATTGCTTTTGCTTTCCTGGTTCATCTATTAGCAATTTGTAGAATCAATTTAAGACACATCACAAGTCTTAAATTGATCTTTAGTTTAATTTTGCATTACTTATTAGCCTTAAGCTACATTTGTAAAGACTAAGGAATTTGCTTTGAGAAAATATATAAAATCAGCCCTAGGCCAAAAGACTAGAGGACTTTTTAAAAAAAAAAAAAAATTAGACGAAGGGAGTACTATTTTAGTATTATGTATACTAAGAAATTAAATTTCCTTTTCTTTTGTTTTCAATAGGAAAATTTTAAGTCGTGATAATTTTTGAAATTACCAAATTCATCCCTTTCGCTTTAAAAAGAAAACTACTACTGTACCAAAGAACCCTCCATTGCCTCGTTACAATATTTCATGTTTAAAGTATGTGAGGAAATATCAATAAATATTATTACTCTCCTTCCTTGAAGAGTCTATGGACAAAGTAAAACGTAATCCAACCAAAACGTAACACATTCCTCAAATTCTTCGATTCTAAGTTAATATGACTAAACTCCATAAAACACTGACTTTACTTTCTTTGAGACAAGCAAAATAAAGCAAAAGACAAAAATCTTCTTGAAGAAGATGCTATAGAAATTATTTTAGGCATTTCATCACTCCTTTACTCATAATTTCACACTGGTGAAACAATCAAGTCCATGTGACATGTTTCTAAAAAGTCTCCAAGTGCACTTATTTAAGCAAACTAGTTCTCTGAAAGATACTCCATCTTAGCAAACTCTTTTTTTTTTCTTGTGCCAGTTGTTGCATCACATGTACAATCAAGTAATTTGGCCTCTTATCTTTCTATCCTCATATTCCCAATTTAATAACTCTCACTGTAGAAAGAAGTATAAAATAGCTAGCGAAGTAGACTTGCGTCTTGTTTGAAATTACAGCGAGAGTGTGATAATTATTGTTTATCTAGTTTCTAGTGATGAACCCTTTCAAACAAGGATACAATCCAAGTACAAGTCTTATTACGCGCCAATGCTTGAGACTTTGGAGTTAGGATTTGTATTTGTTCGTATTATTTCTCCGGAGATTGAGAACTTCACTATGCTTAGCAACTATACAATAACATTTCAGTGTTTTAATGTGAACTCAATCTTTGAAAGGTGTATACGGTGAAAATCGTGGTCTACGATCCCGACCTAACGACCAACTGGCCTGAACCAAGAATGACGGGCAGTGAATAATCGAACTCGTCTAATTGGATAGTGACATTTCGAACTCAAACACTCAAACCCAACGACTCCCGAAGAGTACGTTTCCGGTTGATAATAGGGCGAGAAATCTAGTCAGTTGCTGATTTCACTCCACACGGCGCGTCATGTAGCTGTTAAGCCCGAGTTTCAGGGATCACTATCATGATTGATTTAGATACCTTGTTGAACACGAATACTTGTACTATAAATTGGGGGAGTAAATCCTCATATATCCATCTTTTTTTTACTGTCTTCTACATGATTATACCAAAAGTTCGCTCTCAAAGTTCTGTTAAGCATCAAAGTGATAAAGTTTCCACAGATTGGTTTGAGGAGTCCATTCCTCAGTCCGAGCCACTCACTGCAATCAACGCTTAGGTTATTTATTACTTTTCTGTTCGCAATCTTTATTTCATTATTGTTATTTTTCCGTTATATATAAAAATCGAGTCGTATATCCTTTAAACCACATACAATTCAATTGTTACCATTTTAAGGGGTAAACAGTTTGGTGCCCACCATGGAACTAAGGATAATAGCGGTGATTTGTTTGCAACTCGACTTTCACTTGCTCTTTTGTCTTTTCTCTTCGATTTCAAGTCAGCCTCGACATGTTGAATGCAAACAACGTGAAGAATAACAACCGGGTGATCCGGTCGATGAACATTCCACTGATGCGAGTGTTGCCAATTCAAATGTAGCCGTTAATGACAGCGGAGATATGCTCGCCGATAGAGGAACTGCTCGAAGGGCAAACGGAGAGGCGGAAGAGGAGATTAACTTACGCGCGATTTATAATTTATTGGAGGAACAACATGTATCCATGATGCAGCATCAAGTGGCTATATCCCAACTCCAAAAGACCAAAAATGAGGTCAAGGTGGCGGAACCAAACCAAATACCCATACCAGCCCATAGGGAAATTGAAGTAAGTAGCGATCGAGAATGGTCCGTGCCCAATGAATCATCCGAGGTAATAAAGATGTTGGAGGCACTATCTAAACAGATTGACTCTAACGAAAAGAAGGTGGAAGACTATAATTCCCGATTGGATCAGATTCTGGGGGCACCACCAATTATGATCGGACAGAAAACCAAATATATTATTCAAAGGCCTTTCTCACCGAGTGCGGCTCCGAAATTGATCCCAAAAAGGTTTATGATACTGGACATCCTGAAATATGACGGGACAATGGATCCACAAGAACATATAACTGCCTACACCTATGCCCTAACGGGCAATGATATGAAGATGATGAAATGGAATTGGTAATGCTAAAAACGTTCGGTGAGACATTGACTAAGGGAGCCATGCAATGGTACTGCACGCTGCCCCAGCACTCAACCCCATCCTTCGAGCTGCTTGCAGATGCCTTCGTGAAGGCTCACGCTGAAGCCCGGAAGGTGCAGGCAAGAAAGGCCGACATACTCAAGATCTTCCAAAAGGACGGCGAACGGCTCAGAGAGTTCATGACAAGATTCCAGAAGGAAAGGATGTTGTTGCCCTTGGTTCCCGATGAGTAGGCAACTCAAGCATTCACTAAGGGACTTAACCCCCGAAGTTCTAATGCTTTCCTCAAGATGAAAGAAAATCTATTGGAGTTCGGAGCTATTACTTGGGCAGATGTCCATAACAGGTATGAGTCCAAGATATGAGTGGAGGACGATCAGCTCAGGCTTCCACCGAGTCCGATTAATCGGATAAAGCATTCAGACAGAGCGAAAAAGTTAATACAAGCAAATTTCAACTGTCAAGAGATAGGTATCATCCATACCCTCAACCTGAGAGGTCGACTTTTAGGGCAGATAAGGGAAGAAGTGGCCCTGGCCCTAATGCAGCAAGAAGTGATGGGCGAAACGATTGCAGCTCGGGGAACAAGGGTTTGCAATTCAAAAGCAGCACCGGAGGGATGTCTAACACCGACGAAAGCTCGAGGTTGTCCGAATACAACTTCAACGTTGACTTAGGAGCCATTGTAACGGCAATCGATCACATCAAAGACGCGAGATGGCCAAGGCCACTGGGAACCGACCCTTCGCAACGAGATCCAAATCTGATATGCGAGTATCATGATACTCATAGACATTGGACCGACGACTGTAAAGGGTTAAGAGACGAAGTTGCACAGCTGTTGAAAAACGGTCATCTCCGGGAGTTTCTGAGTGAATGAGAAAAGAGTCATTTCAAGAACAGGAAAACGAGCAAGAAGACCGAACCAGTGAAGCCCCAACATGTGATCAACATGATCATTGGTGGGGTAGAAATATGCCGAGGCCCAACGATGAAGAAAACAAAGTTCTCGATCACTCGGGATAAAAGGACTAGGGACTACGTACCAGATGGATTTATCTCTTTCAGTGATGAAGACGTGGAGGGCATCATTCAACCACACAATGACGCTTTGGTAATTTCTGTCCTTATAAATAAAACTAATGTGAAACGCATTTTGATTGATCCAGGTAGCTCGGCCAACATTATCCGATGGAACGTAGTGGAGCAGTTGGGACTGTTGGATCAGAATGTAACAATAGGTCGGGTCCTAAATGGGTTTAACATGGCTTGTGAAACTACAAAGGGCGAGATCACACTGCCAGTAAACGCAGCCGGTGTAATTTAGTACACAAAGTTCTATGTCATTAACGGAGAGATGAGATACAATGCCTTGCTCATAAGACCATGGTTGCACATCATGAGGCAGTACCTTCAACCTTGCACCAAATGCTAAAAATCCCCAACCTCGAAGGTAGTAAAAATCAGTCATGGAGAGCAGCCTGCAACAAAAAAAATGTTCGCAGTTGAAGAAGTTGTTCAAACACCAAATAAAGCCATGCACAACGATGTGAATGAAGTAAAAAACACCAAATAGCAATCACTGGAAGCAGATCCGCCCAGATTCGAAAGAGTAAGGAAGGTAGAAAGGAAGAGGATGACTTCGGTGTTCCCAGGTCATTCGTAATACCCGATGACTTGGATGCAACAAAATCAATAGTGGAAGTGCTTGAACAAGTCATTACGTTCGTCCCGTCCGTTCTGACGAAAGGTATACCTCCGGGCATGGGGTTAACCTCAAAGCTCAGGAGTAAACTAATCAATTTTTTTCAAGCTAATGCTGAATGTTTTGCATGGTCCCACTTAGATATGACAGGTATTCCACCAGAAGTCACCACTAATCGGCTGAGCCTTGATCAGAAGTTCACCCCGACAAAGCAAAAGTGGAGACTAATCGCCGAAGTCAAACACAAATTCATCAAGGAAGAAGTAACAAAGTTATTAAAAATCGAATCCATCTGGGAGGTTAAATACCCGAATTGGTTAGCCAACGTAGTAGTTGTACCCAAAAAGGGAAACAAATTTAGAATGTGCGTGGACTACAAAGATTTGAACAAAGCATGCCCGAATGATTCTTTCCCTCTGCCTAACATCGATCGCATGATCGATGCGGTGGCTGGTCATGCAATATTAAGCTTGCTTGATGCTTACTGCAGATACAACAAAATCCGTATGAACCCAGAAGATCAAGAAAATAATTCTTTCATAACCAAGTACGAGACTTCTTTCATAACCAAGTACGAAACTTACTAATGCCGGTGTTGCATATCAACGCCTAGTTAACAAGATGTTCAAAAAATAAATATGTAAAACAATGGAAGTTTATATTGATGATATGTTAGTCAAGTCCCTGGAAACAGAGGACCATTTGAAGCATTTGCAGGAAACCTTCGATATATTGCGTAAATACGACATAAGGTTTCCTAACCGGAGAAGTGCTCCTTCGGAGTAGGTTTGGGTACGTTCCTGGGCTTCATGGTCAAACTGACGGATCAAAATTAACCCAGATAAGATCAAGGCGATTGATGATATCCGGGTAGTCGAGAATGTGAAAGGTATATAGATATTAACCGGAAGGATTGCGGCCTTGAGTAGATTCATCTCTCAGTCTTCGGATAAAAGCCACAATTTTTTCTCATTGCTTAAAAAGAAAAATGACTTCATATGGACACCGGAGTGTCAGTTTTCCCCTAGAATAATCGAAAAGGTATTTATCGAGCCCGTCTCTGTTGCACACCCCGAAGGCAGACGAGCAGCTGTACTTGTATTTGGCTGTGTTCGAAATCAGGGTAAGCAAAGTGCAAGTCCAAGAGGAAGAAGGTATGCAATTTTCAATTTATTATGTTAGTAGAACTTTGGGAGATGCGGAGAAACGCTATCCCCACTTAGATAAATTGGCCCTAGCTTTATTGAGTGCATCTACTAAGTTAAAGCATTATTTTCAATGTCACCCCATATGCGTAGTGACAACATATCCATTAAAAAATGTTATGCACAAGCCGAAGCTATGCGGTAGGTTGGAAAAATGGGCAGCCAAAATCAGCGGGTATGACATCGAATACAAACCCCGAATGGCTATAAAGTCTCTGATTTTGACAGACTTCATAGTAGATTTTACCCCCACAATAGTGATCAAGGTAGAGAAAGAAATTTCTTTAACCTCGGGTACAACCTCGGGGATCTGGACCCGTTACACGGAAAAGTCTTCCAACATGAAAGGGACCGGGCTTGGGATTGTACTTAAAGCCCCTGCGGGAGACACCATCCGGCAGTCCATAAGAACTTTGAAATTGACTAACAAGGAAGCCGAGTATGAGGCTATGATTGCAGGTTTGGAACTAGCCAGAAGCTTAGGATCGGAGATCATCGAAATGAAATGTGACTCACTCGTGGTCGTGAATCAAGTAAATGGGCTTTTTGATGTAAAATATGATAGGATGCAAAAATACTTGGAGAAAATATAGGTGGTTTTACACCAATTCAAACAAAGGACTATGCAGCATGTGCTGAGGGAGCAAAATACTGAGGCAGATGCGTTGGCTAACTTGGGCTCTTCGGTAGGAACTGAAGAATTCAAATCGAGTACGGTGGTCCAGTTAATGAACTCTACCGTTGAAAAAAGCCACGCCGAAGTCAACATGGTAAGTTTAACTTGGGACTGGCGGAATAAATATATAGACTACACAGCGGAGGAAAATTACCAGCCGGATCTGAGGTCACGAGCTCCAGACCAAGGCGGCAAGATATAGCTTAATCGAAGGAAAATTATACCGACGTTCATTTCTTGTTCTTTAGCCAGGTGCCTAGGGCCCAAATAAATGGACTATGCAATACGCGAGGTCTACGAAGGAATGCTGTGGGTAATCGACCCGTAGCCGAGTTATTAGTTCAAAGGCTGATTCAAGTCGATTACTACTGGGATCATACAGAAGAAGACAGAAAGGATTTTGTTCGAAAATGTGACCGATGTTAAAGGAACGCACCAATGATCCATCAGCCGGGGGAATTGCTTTATCCGGTATTATCCCCATGGCCATTCATGAAATGGGGAATGGACATTGTCGGCCCTTTTCCTTGGGCATCAGGTAAGCCTCGTTTTATTTTGTTTATGACTGACTATTTTTCTAATGGAATGAAGCACAGCCTTTCAAAAAGGTGCGGGAAAAAGATATTATCAACTTCATATGGGATCACATCATATGCCGGTTCGGTATCCCGACTGAGATCACATGCGACAACGGCCGACAATTCATAGGCAACAAAGTCAATAATTTCCTTGAAGGCCTGAAGTTCAAGAAAATAATATCCACTCCATATCATCCTAGTGCAAACGGGCAGGCAGAATCAACGAACAAGACTATTAGTCAAAACTTAAGGAAACGGTTAGATGAATCCAAACGCAGGTGGAGAGAAATCTTGCCGGAGGTACTCTGGGCTTACATGATGACCTCGAACTCAAGCACCGGTGAGACACCATTTTTCGTGGTGTATAGAGCGAAAGCGCTGATCCCAGTTAAAGTAGGGGAGCCGATCCTGAGGTTTCAATACTCTAAAGAGAGGTCAAATGACGAGGCCTTGGCGGTAAAGCTCGACTTAATAGAGAAACAATACGAAACCGCACTAGTCTGTCTGGCAGCACAAAAACAACGAATGGGCAGGTATTACAACCAAAGAACCAACCTTCGGCACTTCCAGATTAGGGACTTGGTCCTTTGAAAAGTCATATTGCTCACAAAGAACCCTAATGAGGGGAAGCTCGGTCCGAATTGGGAAGGGTCGTACAAAGTAATCGGTATAACCAGCAAAGTTTCATACCAACTCGAGTCAGAGGATAGCCAACAACTGCTAAGCAATTGAAATATAGCACACTTGAAGAGATATTATTGTTAAGGTATGACCCATACTCTCTTCGTGAATTTTTTAACTTACCTGTTTCAACCCCTACAGGAGCAAGCCCAATGAAGTCAAGAAGATTAGAGTTAGGCTTGAAAACACGTACTGCACTCTTTTTCCCTAAGCCCCATTTTGTCTCGAAGTGGGTTTTCCGATAAGGTTTTTAACGAGGTAACAACGTAAAGCATGTTACTTTAATGGAGAAGACTAGCCAAGTACTGGGATCGGGGACTGCTCGATATCAACGATAGTGTTTCTCTTCTCATATTTCAAACACAAACACTAGGGGACTATATGTCATATAAGCCCAACGATGCCAAATCAATTGTTTACCGTTTCTTTGAAAATTCCTGCATTAGGATTTGTTGTAAGGGCCAAACGACCAAGTGAGTCATGCCCGAGTAGTCTATTTTGTTACGACAAAAATGAATCGGATGCCCCTCGGCAATTGTACCATACAAGTTTGTGTACTAAAAAGAACACTTCGGTTTAAGCTTTGCATGTGTTACTATTTTGCGAATATCCACTTCGCATTCGTAAGTTTGTTCTACTTCTAAGTTCGTGAATAACCTTGAAACAGGGATTATGAACTGGGGACTATAGTCAACAATCGACGGGTAAAATAAGGGTTCGGCTCAAACAAATTCTAAGCGAATTGAGCCCAACTCATTCACAAAGGCTTTGAAAGTCTCAAGTAGACTTGGCCTAAGGAAAAAGACTCAAAAATATTTTTAGTATTAAAGGTTGGAAATATCAACCTAAATGCCTAAAGTCATTTGGAGACGTCCGAATTCACGGGCATAAAATTTGCATAGTCACAAACCCTTGGTGCAAAACTCGCTTGTTTTCAAGGGCGACTCACCTTAAAGAATGAACTTGGGCAAATATCACTTAAGGTCGAGCCTGAACCTATATTTGGATTATGCTATCAGTACGAATAATTTTCGTTCAAATAGACATTAAGTAGACTGTTCAAAATGTCAAAATATGAGAAGACCGACTTTCAAAGACATCGACAAAACAAGCACTTCCAAAATATATTTACATAAGGCCAAATATAGACCTCAACAAAAAATTACAAACACAAGAGAAATATACATTTTTCTAAGCCTAAGGGCCTATCTACTCCTCCTCGGAGGAATCTAACTCCTCGGAAGCGGCAGGCTCTTCTTCCAAACTATCGCCCATGAGGGCTTTCTGGGTTCGAGTCTCTGCCTCCTCGACCTGAGCAATCTTTACACCTATGTCGTTAATGCCATGTTGGACTTCTTGAAGGGTAAGCAAACAGGTTTTTCATTTCATATGCTCAGCTCGCAAAGTAGAACGGTCATTGGCAGCTTGCACGTTGGCATCAGCTTAGGCCTGGATCCAGTCTCACTCTGACAAGGACTGCTGTATCTGGGTCGTCAATCCGGTATTTTGCTGGGATAAGACACTTAGGTCTCGGTTGGCCGCTTCGAGCTGTTCGTTGAGATCTTTGATATACTTGGCTAGGGTATCGGCCTTCTCTTAGGCCACCCTAGAATGTTCCTTTTCAGAATCACGCTCAGCAATGAGGTGGGCAATCTTGGCCTTGGTAGCATTAAGCTCTTGCCTTAGATGGACATTAGCGGCCGCCTCGTCCTCAACTACAGCCTCTCTCTCCTGTTCGAGCCTCCGTTTGTCCACCGTAAGAAGGGTATACTTCTCAATTAAGTCCGCCAGGTCATTCTCAAAATAGAGTTTGCCTTTCTTGGCTGTCGTAAGCTCGGCCTTGAGTACCGAGGGGTCACCCACTAATAGCAACTGATCTTCTTTCTAATGTAAGAGGATCCTAAATTTTTTGGTCTCTCGACCTTCGGCATCCAACTGGCCCCAAACATCTTTGAGCTGGCTATGCAACACGATGTTTTCTTTCATACATCACAGAAAGCCTAGTGCTGCAAAACGACGGACTGCGAAAAAAGAGGAAAAACTCGAATTAGGCATAAGTGCAAGTCATATGACATAATTAAAATCAAAGGTGTCAAACATTCCCGATTGGCAGAATACATGCTCTCATTGAAGAGACATTGCAACGAGATGCGGTTCATTTTCTCTCGATGCTCGTCAGACACAAGAGGCAAAAGATAGTTGGCTATTCCGACTGGCCGAGACCAAAAATGCATGTCCGTGGTTACAGTGACAACAATGGACCTGGTCTCATTCGGTTTAGCGCTTGGAGCCAGAAAAGTATCTACAAGATTGGGTCGGTAGCCCTCAAAGGTCTTCTTTCCCCTTGAGGAATGGGCAGATTAAAACTCGAAGGGTCTGCGATGGCAGTAGGAGCAGGGGCAGCAGCTTCGAACATATCATCAAATTCCTCCTGCTCGAGGGGAGGGGAGGAAGTGGTACCTACCGCTTTGGCCAAGGACGGGTCGTCCTCTACCAGAATAGGACCCTCAGGGATTGTGGTTCTCAACGAGCTAAGATCTGGCAAGACGGAGGGATGCACATCTTCGCCCTCGGCAGCCAGACCCGCCACCTCGATCATGTTCCCCTCTGTCACGTCGATCGTAATGTCACTTGTTTCAGAACTGGGGGTGACGACCCCATCAGTATAGACCGACCTCATGAGAAGGTCATTCTCGAGAATGTCTTTCAGTGTCCAAGTCTGAGTAGTCCTCCCCTTTTTTCAGACCCATCAAGGACAAGGACTTGGAGGGTCTACTCCATTTCTTGCTCTTTGAGGCCTCAATAACGACTTGATCCACACTTGCCGGATCAAACATTTCCTTTGTCGCCGACCGAGCATCCGAAGGATCAGGCCTCAAATTAGCCCTGCCCCTCTTCAGACCTGCATAGCACATCATTACTCATCAGTAAAGGTTAAAAAGTAATATGAGAAATGCAAAAAATTAAAAAATTAGGAAGCTTGTTGTGGTTTTTTGCCACCCATTTTCCCGCAGAGAGGTCTTTCCAAGTACAGAGTTCATGGGGATGCTGTGCTATTATGTCATCCACCCATTTTTCAAAACCAGATATGGTATCTGGTAGCCACTCTTTAGCTGGAAAAAGAAAAGGGTTAAATCTTTAGATAAAATAAAGAGTCTACAAGGAACGGAGGAAGTAAGAGAAGCCGAGGGAACTTACGGCTATTATTCCACAGCTCGAAGAAGGGAAGATAGTTTCGATGAGTGATCTCCTTAGTCTTGACTTTAACAAAGCGTTTGAGCCAACCTCGATCTTTGTTTTTGTCCACGCTGGAAAGGATCGGATACTTTCCACACTTTATAAGTTTCACTATTCCACTACGGAAGATCCGAGGAGAATAAAGACGGATTTCATGGTGGAGAGTGAATGGCACCCTGACATTGTTTGCTAAAAATGGATGCATGTGATGATCCTCTAAATGTTTGGCCCAATTTGTGCAAGACACAATTTATATGTCTTGTACATGTCTAAAATCACCTCGTCGATCAGAGGCTCTAGGTTGAAGGTAAAAGGGTAGGTATAGACGGACGAGTACCCTTCCACGTAGGTAGTAATGTCATCATTGGGGCCCGGGATTACGATCTCAGAAGGGAAATCCCTCCAACCACAATCCAAATGAACCTTGGGGATAAGAGTCGCATCAATCGCGAAGGGGTAACGCCTGACGTCATGACCCCGGTCGGCCTTGCCACCCCTCGGGGGCTTTTCAACCACAAATTCAGAGTCAAAATGATATATCGAGGGATGACATCTCTACCCCGTGGTTAGTATGGGACTCTAACCTCGGCCTCAGTCAATCGAGAGGACCCCACTTAAAAGGCCTCATAAAAGGAAGACCTTGGACTCAGAACCATTTTCGATAAAGATTTGGTGAAGAAAGGAAAGATGAAAGGAAATTTTATAGAGATTTGAAGATCTGGGGAAACATAAAGAATTGGATGAAGATTCCGATGAGTATTTGAAGATTCCGACGAGTATTTGAAGATTCCGACGAGAAATTTGAAGATTTTAGCGAAGGATTGGTTTCTAAAATAAGGGAAGCAAGAGTTGAAGATCGAGGAGTAATTTTCGGAGAATGTAAATAGTAAAAATGAGGAGGAACGAACTATTTATACGCGAGGAGTAATTATTACTGAAAGGCCTTGATCAAGTAGTTGAAGGGATAGCCAATAGGAAAGGCACACGTGTCCGAAGTCAGGCGGACATGACGGTTCACAAGACGTTTGGGGTTACCGCCACTTTTTAAAACTTACATGAGAAGCTACCCAAATCGGTTCGGGAAAATTAAAAACAAGTGGCAACATTCAATATCCAAAAAAAAGTTCGATTTAATTCATGTTCCTACTACATTTTGTAACAAGTACCCGACTAATCTCGGTTACAATAACTACATAAAACAAAATGGCGTAACATACGGTCCTAGATTAGAAACAGAAAAATAAGTCAGTTCGGTATAGTGACCCGAAGGTTGAGAACTTCGGTTCCTGTCCTCGGATGCTTCGCTGTATTCATGCACCACCTAAAAGACCTCCGAGATTTACTCCAGTATAGCCAAACCATAACCAGGACTGTTCTGCTCAAATGGATCATCTTCATCTAGAATGATCACCAAGGTTGGTCCTCCATGGGAAACCTCTCTCTCAGTTCGTAGGATACGGCGTGATCTGACCCGAGAAGCGATTCCTGAAAAAGTGGCTGAAGTGCTCACAGGGACTCTCCGCTGAAGCAACTGCTACATCCTCTCCCTTAACAGCATCTCCGGTACCTTTCTCCCTAATGTTTTTTCCCTTCAAAGAGGGTCTCTTCTTAGGGAGCCCTGAAAAACAAAGGTTCGGGTTTAGGTTATGAAAACGAACAAGAAATTTCACAAGCAGGTAGAAACTCACCATGGTTTTTGACTTTCCACCCTTCGAGCGCCATGCTCCTCTAAGAGCGGCCCACATCACGAGAGGCACCTAACAGTGCAACTACCCACTTAAAGATAGTGATTATGAGTTCGGGTTCGGTTAGATCCGGGGTAGGATTCCATACTTTGGGGAAATCTATGGACAGAGAACGATGGAGTTGTTCCGTGCGAATCATAACGAATCGGTGCAACCATCCCCTTTCAAAATCATCCTCAGGGTCTATAAAGCCTCAAGCCCCATGAGGGTACAAATGAATTATGCCACCTCGGATCGCTCGGGAGACGTAAATATGGATTAGGTGCTCAAGGGTAAAAGAAACTCCAGCTATGTTTGCTAAAATATCGAGGCAAAGATACGAGCCTCCAAATCTGCAGAGCAATTTTGTCGATAAAGGCGCGGTATCGGCAGCAAAATTCCTCTATCACTTGGGGGATGGGAAGAGAAAACCCAATAGCAAAAAGGTAGGTATAAGCCAACAAATAACCAGTAATATGATGGTTGATTCTTACCCTTCGTTCAACAGGGCGGATGTCGTACAATCATTCCGAGCTACGGGAAGAGTGGCAGCATCAATATAGGATTCGAATTTTTCCAAAGATTCAAGATGGAAAGAAACTTTGCAGTCGTTTGCATATTTGAAACCGGCAGGAAGGATGTCCGCAGCGAAGAACTCTAATTCCTCCTCCGGACTGGTTGTTTCCATCGCTGACAATGGCGGAGAACGTGGCGGTGATGAAAGGTGATCCACACTTTGTGTTAGCAATGGTATGGATGTCATTGTTAAGAAGGAAGTTTAGAATCAAGAAGTTGCAAATAAGGGTTTTGAAAGGGTTTGAAACTTAGGGTTTTTGCCAAGTGCATGGCAAAGATATGTAGCATGGGCTTTATATAGTAAAAAGTGAAAAGTTGAAGGGTTTAAAAGTTTTGACAAGGGGTGGATTCTTAAGATTGATTAGGCGGCGGTAATAATGAAGAATCGGCATCGGGCAGAGTGCAAGACTGATGGAATGTCTTTTCAAAGGCGGCTAGGTACGGATTGCTCGGCTTTATTCGGATCAATTTCCCGGAGTTAATACTTTCCTCCGAAAAATGGAGGGACTATTTGTATATGGTGAAAACTGGGGTCTACGATCCCGACCCAACGACCAATAGCCCGAACCAAGAATGAGGAGCAGTGGTTAATCAAACTCGTCTAATCGGATAGGGACATTTCAGACTCAGATACCCGAACCCAGTGACTCCCCGAGAGTACGTTTTCGGTTGATAATAGGGTGAGAAATTCGGTCAGTTGCGGATTTCACTCCACACAGCGCGTCATGCAGCTGTCAAGCCCGAGGTTTCAGGGATCACTATCATGATTAATTTAGTTAACTTGTTTGACACGAATACTTGTACTATAAATAGGGGGGAGTAAATCCTCATAGATCCATCTTTTTTTACTGTCTTTTTCATGATTATACCAAAAGTTTGCTTTCAAAGTTCTATAAAGCATCAAAGTGATAAAGTTTCCACAAATTGGTTCGAGGAGTCCGGGCCTTAGTCTGAGCGACTCATTACAATCAACGCTTAGGCTATTTCTTACTTTTCTATTCGCAATCTTTATTTCGTTATTGTTATTCTTTCGTTCTATAAACAAATCGAGTCACATATCCTTTAAACCACATACAAATTCAATTGTTACCTTTTTAAGGGGTAAACAAAAGGATTAAACACCACTGCTTGGATAGGTCTTTAGGATTCCCTAGAGGTGGGAATATTATAACAGTGCCTTGGTTCGTTTTTAATTTTGCAGTATTTAAGTTGCAACATAAAGTAACTAAAGTCCAGATGTTTTAAATGTTTTTTCAAAACTTAGGACGGTTCCTGTGCCAGATAGGCTTGATTTAGCACTAAACTTGCAAAGCCTGAAATTTTATGACTTGAAGGTTTCTATTAAACGTATTTCTTGTATGCTTTGTCTGCTTCAGAATTCTCCAAAGCTTAATGAAATTGACATAGATGAAGTTGTCAAGGTAAGAAATATTATGACTGATGAGTGAGTGGCAGAGCAGCATAGGCTCAAGCGCCGCCAGTTAATTAATTATACTGTGTAATGACTAATAAGTATAGTGGTAGAGCCACATAAGCTCAACGGCGGTTAGTTAAAAACTCTTTGCGGGCACATTATACTGTGTAATTGGTCAAATATATTACTTTCTCTGTCCCTATTTATGAGGCGGAGACTCGGTACAACATCTAAGAAAAATATATTCCGTAAATCTTAATCGAAAACAAGTCATAAATACTTGTGTGACTATAAACTAATGTTGTCATTATAAAGGTAAAATATTTAGTTTAAAGTTAAATCCTTTCTTCATTTTGGGACAAATGAAAAAGAAAAGTATATCAAAAATTGGGATGAGGGATTACTTCTTATACATATTATATTAAATCTTGTGCACACTTATTGAAATTTTTTATTTGTAGGTACATTTCTGTTATGTGTATTACATTAAATCGTGACGTTTTTAACAAAAAATTTGACTTCCCCACTAAATACAATTCTACGTGTATATGTATCTATAGAAGTGAAGGTTGACTGACTTGATACAATATGATTCTTTCTGTTAGGTTGATGAGACAATGTGTCACTGAACAGAACTATTTGATTAAAGACAGTAAACGAATAGAATGAAGCTCTTAATATGATTCGGACAATGACATTAAGGAATTTCAAGGGGACAAGTGAAACTTAATAAAAGTCGTCCTTGTCCATTCTCCTAAACCTGCAAGGATGGTCATTGAACAGATCGAGGAAAGTAATGAACTTTTAAAGTAGCTGAGAACCTATTATCGTGCATCACCAAATGCAGTCAAGATGAAGCAAGTGAATTTGCATAGTTTTCATGATTCTTTAGTAATTTAGATACTTTTCATGATTCTTTAGTAATTGAACAAAAGCGAGGCTAAATGGGTATGCATTACGAGTATTTGTTTTAGGGATCCTGAATGGGTATGCATTACGAGTATTTGTTTTAGGGATCATTCTTGCACATCTCCTTGATTTACAACAGCGTATAAATTTTCTTATTTGGAGCATTTCAACAACACCATCGGTGTAATTCCGTTGTAATCTCCACTCTTTTTATGCACTTTTTCTACTTTACTCTCTTATTTGCGTAAAAGTTCTCTCTGTGTTATTCATCTGGTATCTCTTAGTCGCATTATCAATCTCACTTTGCTTAGCTTTTTCTTTTTCCACTCAGTTAAAAGTTTTAATTTTTATCCTTTTTCATGTAAGTCTTTCTCTTGTTTTCACCTTCAAATTTGCATGCATTAGGCTCCAAGATGAAGCAATTTTTGTAGGGTTTGCTTGGATTTTAGTTTGATTGTGATTTTCATATCTAACTCAAATTTGGGGTTTTCATTTGACGTTTTTAGACTCTTGATTTTTTTGATATATGCAGAGATTAATACGGTAAATTTATCTCATAATCATCTGACTTTGTTATTGAAGACAATACAGTAGAGGAATAGATTTGGGAAGGCGCAGTTACGATTATATATTAATGGCATGTTTTTGTGTATCAACCATGTTACTGAAAATGCAGATAGGTTTGTGTATGTATAATTTGGTTACTCTTTTTTACGGGTTCAGCGAGGAGAAAATAAAATTAAAAGGGAAAATTTCATGAATGTACAACTCAGAAATGTATATTTCATTTACGTAGTAGCATTAAAAAATTACAGTCTTGTAGCCTTACAAGCTATAGACCAAAAGCCCAAAACTTAGTTTGTTCAGCAAATCCACTGATCTCACCATGACCATTTTTGTCCAAAGTTCCCATATCTCAATTTCACCTACCCTCATACTATTAGTTTGAATTTTTTTTTCTTATTTTATTTTGTTTTTTTTTTTCATTTTTCATTCCTAAATCATATTGTTTTTTTTTTGGTTTCATTATTTTTCTTTCATTTTCTTATTTTTCATTTCATTATTTTTCTTTCATTTTCTTATTTTTCATACTTATTTGTTCTGAAATCCACCAACAAGGAAAAAAAATACTATTATTTGAACTTCAACAACTCATATACATTCTTATACACAATTATACACTAAAATATACATTCTTATACACTGATGTATATATACAATATGCAATATTATACAGAGTCATACAAAATTATACATACTTATACAAAACTATACAAATTTATACAACTGTATATATAATGTTTAAACAATATATCTATATTGTATAAGTGTGTATAAGCATGTTTATACATACTTATAGATAACTATACCAATTTATACACCTGTATATGCAATGTTTAAACAATGTATTTACATTGTATAAGTGCGTATAAACATGAATTATACATATTTACACTAGAAAACACCTGTTATCCACCATTAAATTGTTACACCTCGAAAAATTCTCCGTTGATGTACAGCGAATAGACTAACGAAGGACACAAAGTATACAGTGTAGCAATAAGTAAGGAATGACATTTGATGACCCTAAGTAAGATTTCAAGGACATTCGATGTTAGACGAGAAAGTTGCCAAGAGAAGGCAAGGCATACGATAAGTATCGGAAGAGAATTACAAGTAACAAGTTAATGATGATTTAACGATGCTTTAGAGAAGAGTTATAACATCCCTTAGATTGTTAATGAGGTGATAAACAAGTGTTAAGAAGGTTCCATAAGGATTGGAGATCAAACGAAGTGACGAGAATAAGATCAGTGAACTGATGGGTTATACGGTTGAATATACGGTCCGTATAATGTTATACGGTCCATATAATGATCCACAGAATCATCACAGTGAAGGCCTCTCACTGATGGAATTATACGGTCACTTGTACGGACCGTATAAATTATACGTACCGTATAATGGTCACAGAGACGAGAGGCTGAAGGGTCCATTTCACGGTCACTTATACGGACCGTATAAGTGTCCGTATAATTTCCCGACGGGTCAGATTTTTGAGTTATTAAAAAGGGGACCAAGTTCATTATTTCATTTCCATTTTTCACTCCTTCTCTCTAGAACTCTCTAGAACACTTGTCCAACACAAATTCAAGAGATACTAGTGATCAACTACATCAAACTAAGCGAATCAAGTGTAAGAAACCCATTAAAGTTCATTTAAGACAAGAAATCCAAGTGAAGGTAAAACTAGGGTTTTGCTCAAGTGAAGTGTTTGCACCCAAGGTTCATTCCTATACCATCTAAGGTAAGTTTTATGATATTTCCATGTTGTTTAAGGTATTTGAAAGTTGAAACACTTGGATTGTAGAAGGAAATAGAAAATGGGTCACGAATGTGGGAATAGTGTCACTTTTGAGTAAATGTTTGGATTGAGTCATGATTCTTGATACATTATGATTATAATCATGTTATAGATGATATTGAGAACATGGAATAGACATTGTATATGAATGAACGTAATCGTGTGTTATGACCATGAATGTGGATGATGGGAAGTGAATTGAGAAGTAAGGTTAATGTAGGTGAATAAAGGCTATTGTTGTGATGTTGTGAATGTCATTATTGATGTTTGGGAGTTGATATATGAGACAGAGAAAGTCGTATAAATAAAGGAGATGCTGTCCAATTTTCTCTAGCTTTAGTCAAGTATGCTAAGCTATCGATTTTCTAATGATAGTATGTACTCTAACGAAGGTAGAAACGTGAGCATTGAAGAAGAACGTGCGAGTGATAGAATAGTTGAACAGAAAGGTATGTAAGGCTAACCCTTCTTTCATAAGGCATGGTTCTTTGGCCAAATATCTATCCTTCTATGAGTTTATGATATCCTGGTTCTTTGGCCAAATATCTATTCATACATGAATGATATCCTTTAAATAATTCTATCTCTAAAAGCTACTAAGCTTATGATCCTCAATATGTTACGATGGTACTAAGTTCCCTATGTGATGAGTAATCCTCTAGGGATAGATGTAATGAACGAAGATAGTAATGATGGTAAAGATGCCTATGGACTTATATGTGTGTGTGTATATATATATATATATATATATATATATATATATGCGCGCGCACCCTTGCGGTTGAGTACGAATAACCTTTGAGCCTTGGTAGGGCCGGTATGTATGACTATGTTGAGCCTTGGTAGGGCCAGGTATGTGAAACACCGAACCTTCGTGGTCGGGTATGCTATGTAAATGCTATGTATATGATATGAATACGAATATGCTATGAATACAGAAATGCTATGAATATGAATACGTAGATGAATACGAGTATGAATGAAAATATGACTACGAATACGAAAATGAGTACGGATACGACTACGGGTACGGATATGGATATATGTACACGGATACGCAATAGAAATGGCATGTCCCTATGAAAAGCAAGTAAGTGCTATGACAATGATACTATTATCTCCCATCCTACGTTATTTCATATGTTGTCTATTATGCTTTCATGTTGATATTCATCATGCTTTACATACTCAGTACATTCTTAAATGCGAGCGTCCTTTTGTTTGTGGACGGCGTCATGCCCGCGAGGTGGCCGGGGGAGATAGATGTTACACCCCCGAAAAAAATTTCGTGTTCTGCAAGGGCTAGCGGAGACGACTTAGTATGGACTCAGGAGAGAGTAGAGATATACAAGGATTAGGGATGAAGATTCTATTATATATGTATAAGAATAACATATAGATGACAGTGGAGTTTATATGGTGTAAGTTGGTTAATACGTTACTTGACAAATAGCCCTCGTAACCGTAAGTTAAGGTGGGGCCCACATGTCGGGATTTTATAAAGGGCATATGACAAGTTATATGAATAGTATATAAGAAGTTTAGCAAGTCTTAAGAGGGACACTTAAGCCAAATATGAGCATAAGCACTCCAAAAGGATGATTTAAGGATACGTTTTCGGGTGATCTAGCTTTACGAGCCCAACACACCATTATACGTTGAGAATTTGGGAAAACACAAAAAATGAAAGTTGTAGATAATTGAAATACCTTTCCAACAATATGTTGTGGGCCTTCATTCAATATAGGTATAAAAAGTTATAGACGTTTTAAGGAGGAACGGTCGGGCGCGGTGGGCTCGCCCAACCCAGACTCCAAGTCGGGTCAGGCCCACTTCCTTGGCTATTTAAGGAACAATTTTCACCCATTATCTTCCTCATTTCATGCCAAAAGATCTAGAATATTTTAGAGAGAGAGTGAGGAGAGTTAGAGAGATAAAGCAAAAGTTCGATCAAGTTCGAGGCCCGAAACCGAGCTCGTGAAGGATAAAGTGTAATACGAGTTGTCGTCATCGTTTCAAACTAAATATTGAGCTTGGGGGGATGATATTTTCGTGGTTGAGCTGCTGCTAAGTTATGTATTATTTTCTCATCTTTGTTATTGAGATGATTACGTGGAGATTTAATGGATTAAAGTGTTAGAAATATAGTTATAATTATCGTATACCGAATATTAAGGCGTTGTGGTTTAGGGGCTGTTTTGGATAGAATTGTAAGATGAATTTAGTCATATTATTGTTTTAAATTGTTAGATTTCTTGTTGTTATTGGTTATTAGCTTAATTTGGAATTATTGGGTTGGTAGGATTATAGAGGAGATGCTGTCCAAATCCCGTTAGGCGACAGAATAAATGATTAGTTAGAATAATCTTGTTGGCCTAGTCTTAATCCCTATATTGTTGATGGTATTTTTTTAGTTGACTAAGCTCGGGAAGGGACCTAGGGTTAGCTTGAGGTTTAAATAAGGTATGTAGGCTAACCCTTCTTTCGTACTTGGCATGATCCCTTTTATATGACTCCTAAAGAACGTAAAACATAAGTACTCTATTCTTAGTTGGATTTGGAGTGGATATCCAATGTCTTGTTTGTTCGTCTTTATGCCTCTTGTTGATAATTCGAAGGAAAGCACGATACATTATACTTACATGTTCACTACAAAGCAAATGGTAAATGAAGGAAACTCTAAAACTTGTTCTCAAAATCTCTCCAAAGGGAGTTGTAATAAAAACCACTTTGAAATGGGTGCAACGTTTTGTAACTTCGTACATATTCATCTTGTATATCATATGTATTGTTATTGTTCCGCTGATCGGGCTGGATTGTGACAATGCCCACGCTTTGAAGCCGGTACTTGAAGGGCCACGGCCCGCCGGAAGCGGCTACCGAAGGGGCCATCATGACTACGCCGGAAGCGGCCGTCCGAAGGGACTATTTTGTTATTAGCGGAAGCGACTCTGAGTAGGATATTCTATATTTATATTGTGTATGCTATAATTTGTGTAAGGGACCATATGACATGGTTTAAAGTGCTGTTCCAAGTTACTCCCAGGTTGCTTTCTAAACTTGCTTACTGTTACACTCTTCCTTGTTTTATGATTCAGTATTGCCTTACATATTCAGTGCATATTACGTACTGACCCCTTTCTTTGGGGGATGCATTCGTAGCTCGCCGGAGTTCGGGGATGCGGTTCGACGATCAAGCCACTAGGAGGAGTCGGCATTGAGGGAGTCGGACCGCTCCTTGCTTGGAGGCTGGCTCTGTTTGGTGTAATTTTGTTTGTATACATTATGGGTATGACGGGGCCCTGTCCCGTCACTTATGCATGGTCATACACTTCTAGTAGTCTGCGGACAGCGTGGGTGTCATGGGCACTATTTGGCCTTGCCGGCCATTGTTTTATTGTACAGAAGTATCGGCAACCTCGTTGGCTTGCCTTGTGATATGTTACATATATACAAGTATGTTTTTTGAGATGTTTTGAGTTGTAGATGGACTTTGGTATTCTATTTAGGGTTTCAAACATAGTTAAAAACGAGACCCTATTGAATGCCGTATTTGAGTACGGAAAGTAACATAAAGTTGGGTTATCGGGCAGGTCAAGCTCGGTCACTCATCATGGCCCTAGGTTGGGTCATGACAACAGACTTGAGCCATAGCTATATTTCTCAGGGACTACACTGGAGCTCCATTTCATTGGGAAGCTGACTTTTGGTATTGATTCTTTTGTGTATATATTTATGGGCACGGCGGGGTCTGTCCCGCACATACGATATGACATATTCTTCTTAGAGCTCGTAGACATGTGTATATGGTTAGATGTGTTTGGCCTTGTCGGCCTATATTTTGGGAAAATGTTTTGCTAGCCTTGTCGGCTTATGTACTTTGATATGGGCATAGTTGCTAATGATGATATAAATGAATTGTGTGATAGGATTAGTATGATTGAGTTGCTAATGATGATATAAATGAATTGGCCTTGAGTAGGTTAATTTAGTTGATGAATGAAAGTATGATTTAGCTATGTGGCTCCCCTAGATGTAATGTGAAAATATATTAAAGAGGTGCCGGGTGGGTTAGCAGGTACCGTCAACCTTTGGTTGGGTCGTGACCATAAAATCTCATTTCAATACCAAATACACCACGCGAAGAAGAAAAGAAATGTCATTTTAGATTTCACATCCAAAGTTTATCCATAATTTATTGACAAACCGACAAAAAAGATCTTCCGATGATGTCACCCCTTTTTCTCGACGGTAGGATCCCCCCGGAAACTTCTCCCCGGATGTTCTCGTTTCTTCTAGATCGGGCCAAAAACGTTTCCGGGCAATTTTCTTTTCTTTAAAAACCGTCGCCCAAAACTTAAGTTTGGGTTTTTTTCTGATGTTGGATGATTTAGAGGGAGAAGGGGGGGTAAAGAAAATTTAATGTTGAGAATGAGAAATTTTGGGGCCCTCTTCTTTAAAAAACCAAAATATAGAAAAGGGGTAATAATTTTGTACAAATAGACACAAATGTTATTTTTTCAAAAAAATGAGATCTTGTAGAAAAAATTATGTACAAAGATCGAAACTTTATTCACATGGTAAAAAAAAAACTCATAATTTATGTACCCGCGTCCGTCACATTTAAAGAAGGTTAAGAATTTAATGTTTAAAGTTAAAACCATTTGCGGGGTATAGTGAAGAGTTTTTTTGGGGAATTTATAACAAGGTTTGATTTGGAAAATTTGGTTCCCTTTGATTACCCCGTTCTAAGCCCGAGTTACTTGTACTATTATGCCGGAAATTTTATATATATAAAAAGGGGGAAAAATTAGACCCCAAATAAATCGGTAAAAGTTACCAAATTTAACCCATTTTTTGGGCCCCCAAAAGGGATTTATTTTTCGCTTAAATAAAAATTACTTTTCAAAAAATGACCCATTCCCCTTTTTCCTCCCCCTCTCTCCCACTGCCTCCTTCTTTTTGGGTTTTTTTTTTTTTTTTTTTTTTTTTAGAGTTCCCGATCCTTTTTTTTTTTTTTTTTTTTGGGCCCCCACGCCCCCTTTTTTTTTTTTTTTAATTATTAGTATTATTTTTTTAATTTTTTTGTTTTTTTGTTTTTTTTTTTATTTTTTTTTTTTTTTTTCCCCAATGCCCCTTTATCACGCCGGATTTTAATTTTTTTTAAATTTTCCCCCTCTCCCTCTAAAAAAGCCGGATCTTTATGTTTGAAAATTTGGGTTTCCCGTGGGGGTGGGAGTTCGGGAGAACAATTTCCTTTAAACCGTATATGGGTGTATAGAGTGTAAAATATTGTATGTTTTTATATATTGGGTGATACGCCGGAGAACTAACTCCCCATGACTATATATGGGTGTGGGGTGAGTGTATAGGGTGTATAGGGATATATGGGTTATAATATTGTATTTTTGGGATGTATTAAATTGTTTAAAAGATATGAGTGTATATGGATGTATTAAATTGTAAATATGAAGTGAGTTTATATGGATGTATATGGATAATATTTATAATATTGTAATAAAAGTGTATAATATTATATATGAATATATAGGGGGTGTATAATATTGTATAGGGGTGTATATGGATATGGGGTTACAATATTGTATTTTGGGTGTATAATTTTTTAATAATGTATATGAATGTATAGGGTATATGGATTATAATTTTTGTTAATATTGTATATGAGTATATGTATTATAATGTTGTATAATATTGTATATGAGTGTATATGGGTATATGAATTATAATACTTATTAAAAATATTTAAAAAATAATAAATTTAAAAAAAAAAAAAAAAAAAAAAGAGGAAAGGGGGAACCCCCAACAAAAAAAAAAAAAAAAAAAAGAAAAAGAAGGGGGAAAAAGGGAGAGAGGGGGGAGAAGGGGGGTTAGAGTTTTTGGAATGAAGTTTTGAGTTTTTTTTTTTTTTTTGAAAATGAATTTGACCAAATTGATATTTTTTTAAATTTCCCCCCAAAATTTTTAAAGGGAATTTTTTGGGGCCAAAAAGGTAGTTAGTTAAACCCCCTTGGTTGGGTTTAAAAACTAAGGGTTGCCAACTAAAGGTTGTTTTTTTTTCCATTTTTAAAATATTTTGTCCTTTATTGCTTCATTTACTATAACTATAGGTTGTTTAAAAAAAATCAAGACACTTTTTAAAACCCCTTTTTTAAAAACAAAAACCCAAGGGAAATTTTTAAAGGGGATGTGACATTTTAACCCTTTTTATCTTATTTTTAATTTTATTTTTTTTTCTTAAAAGGGCCCCCCTAATTTTGATAAGTTTAGAAAATTTTTAAACTCCTCTTTAAAAAGGGTTAAGAAATTGTGGGAAATTTTTTGAAGTCAATTTAAAAAAAACAGTAATTTTGCATAATTTGAATTGGAATAAAACATTTGGAAAATCCTTTTAAATTTAAAAAATTACCCCCTCAAAAAAAAGAAATTTCTCTAATTTTCAAGCCCTTTAATTGCCCCAGAAACTTTTAAAAATTTTAAAAAAGATAAAATTTTGGGCTTCATTTGGGTTAGATATTTTTCCCAAAATAATTTTTTTTTATTTAATTTATTTGTTAACAATATTAAAAAAAGGAACCCCATTGGGATATTTTGGGGGTTTTTATGTTGATTAATTATATTGTTCATGTTTAATAAAAAAAAACTTTTTTTTTGGGTATTATTTGTGTATTATAATATTTTATTTTTTTAAATTGACAATTTTTTCTCATTACCCAACCGGGGGGTCATATATCCTCTAACCCCCGAACCTCTTAACATACTTTCACATCACATCTAGGTGACCCACATAGCTAAACATACTTTCATTCATATTAATCCCCATTGGGCAACAACACATCTATATCATCATTGTAACTATCCCCATATCAATGTACATGCCGGGGAAAAGGGAAAAAATAATATCCAAAATATGGGCCAAACAATCATATCTAACCTGTACACATGTCTAGACCCTCTAAGAAGAATACGCCATATCATATGGGACAGACCCCCCCATGCCATAAATATGTACACAAAAGAATCTATACCAAAAGCCGTCCAATGAAAGGGGGCCCCCTTGAGCCCCCGAAAATGAAGCGGATCGAGTCCTTTGGCCACCTGGGGGATGAGGGAAACCCAAAAACAAAAGGACCGCCGGGAAGTAAAGTTTTAAAGATGACGATCAATTTTAAAAAAAAGAAAAATAAAAACAAGATAAGAGGGGGAGATAATAGATCATCATTATAGACTTACTTGCTTTTCAAGGGAATTCCATTTCTATTGCACCCTAAACATCCATATCCGTATCCGTATACGTATCCGTACTATTTCCCTTTTGATCCATTTTTCGTATTCGTATTCATATTTCCACTCATACTCATATTCTTTCATATACAGCATCACATACCCTTTTAATAGCATTTACATACTTAGCATATTCGTACCAATTTTCAATAAAAGCATTTATATAGCATACCCACCACGAAGGGTTTTTTACATACCCGGGCCCCCCACCAAGGCTCGGTTTTTCCATACCCAACCCTAGTGGTGGGGCGCATCATCATATATATATATATATACACATTCACTATATTTTACCCCCTATAAATCGGGTTTCATAATAGATACATAGGCACATAATATAAGATCCTAGCATTATTACTAACGTCGTTCATTACATCTTCCAAAAGGGTTACTCACATGGAACTTAGAAACGTATCATATTAGAATATAAATTAGTAGCTTTTTGGGAAAGGGTCATTAGAAATCGTAGGCTAAAAAGGATAGATATTTAGCCAAAGAACCATGCCTTATGAAAGAAGGGGTTAGCCTTACATACCCTTTTCCCTTAACATTCTTACTTGCACGTCCTCCTTCAATCCACGTTTTTTCCTTCATTGGGGGTATACTATATTAGGAAATCGACGACTTAATAACTAAGTTACACTCGAAAATTTTCCGGGTTTAAAATTTAATGGGGGAACGAAGAGCACGAGAGTTGGATTTGATAATTAAGAAATAGCATTTAGACCTTAAGAAGATTTCAAAGACATTCGATGTTAAAGAAAAATTCCAACAAGGCAAGGCATACGATAGGTATCGACGAAAAGAGTAACGAGTTGATAATGACTTAAGATGTTTTAAAAGAGTTATAACGCCCCTTGATTGTTAATGAAGTGATAAAAAGTTTCAAGAAGGTTCCATAAGGATTGGAGATCAAACGAGACGACGGAACAACTGAGAAACGTGGGTTTCACGGGCCCCTTCCACGGGCCGGAAACCCTTTTCGACCCGGAAGGGGCCGGAAGTCCCAAGAGAAGGGGCTGGCTTGGTGAACCACAACCAAAACCACACCACA